>NC_047158.1:18160370-18347870 GCF_009819705.1 Hippoglossus hippoglossus
CATGAGGTCGAACTGGACGACTCCAAAAAGCTCACCTGCTTTACCTGTTGCAGATTTTACTTACTCTCTTTTCACTGATCCGTTCTGGATCCGTTTCCCTCAGAGGTAAATCTCTTAACTCAGCCCTCATCTCCGCTCCCTCTGTCTAATTAGCAAATTAAAACGAAGAGAACATTGAGGTTTTCGGGCCGTTCATGTTTTCTCGTCTCCTCTGACCATCGAACTTCTGCTGATTAAAATCTTGATCGCAGCAGATGATATTAGCTGCTGCTTATAAAAGTTAATTCAGTAAATTTAGGGTTTTATCCAGTTAATATGCTCCCAGTTGTACTGGGCCAAAGATACTTTTTGATTGAAAAATACACGACTCTGTATCATCATGGTAAAACCCAGAGGGGACAAGTTATAGACACCCTGTACATTTTACATTAATTAATTAATACTATATTTTTAATATACATATATAAATATAAATATCTGACCATACATTGGTATCAGAATGTTTTTAATCTCCTGAACCCTCCCTACTGATTCACTTACATGGAGCACAAGCTATAGATATAATTCTCTTCATTAGACTTTGTTAGATTTCTTTCTCTCTTACTAGATTTATTATCTGTTGCACATGTTGACCTCTAGTTTTTAGCTGTTTAATCTTGAAAACCCACCGTGCTTGTCAAGATATTAATGTGCCAGCATCAGTGCTAATCTTCACCGTATATACAAATCAGGCTGCCGTTGCCTAAAAAAAGAACAACCAATAAATGGCGGTGTCATAAACAGCTGAATATGTCTGGTATCCAGGAAGCACCAACCTCCTGTATGTGTGTGGTTTTTCCTCCTGAGTGAGCAGAACATGTTTGTGCGACCTTGCATATTATTTCCTAATTTGGTATCTGACATGGTGAGCTATGCTGTGTGTGTGTGTGTGTGTGTGTGTGGGAGACAGTCTGCTGTGTGTATATGCTTACAAGCATTTCATGTTTTTTTCCCTGAATGATGACTGTCAGGTGAAGTGGATCCTGTGGATGTGTGTGTGTGTGTGTGCTCACACGTTGGAGAGGGATGTTGTGTAGAAGGATGTGAAGCAACATTCAAGCACGAAGCCGCTTGCCAGTGGGAGAGAGATCGACGAAGAGGAGAGAAAAACACAGTCACACAATGTGGATTTTACTCTAAAAACAAAGGACTGCAGATAAATAACTTTAGTGTGGAAGTGGAAAATGACCCCCCCCCCTCCCCACCTGAAAAACGTGTCTGCCTCTGTTCAAGCATTTGATACTAACCCATTGGGATGGATGAAGCCGTGGGAGGAAGGACGTGGCATTAACAGCTCAGCGTAGAGAGCTGCTAATTTTACACTCACCCTATCCCATCGAGCTTCATGTCTGTACGCGTTTGAAGTGCACACTCATCTGAAGAGGGAACTGTCCTCCAGGGTTTGGACTGGAGGGATGTACAGTAGAAGGACGGACAGAGGTGCACACGGAGACAGATAGTGTTTTTTGTATCGTGGAGAATGCGCTCAGTGTCTTTGGAAACTGTCTTTTCCACTGATGCTGTGCTACATCGAAGCAAAACCACGTTGCTCAGGCTTAGTCTCGGTCACAATTATCTCTGTTAACACTGTTGAGGTGAAGGTTAATGTGTCCACATCAACCTCCCTGTGAGTCAAGCTAATGTGTTTTTAACTCAGCTCAGATCGACGAGGACTGTGTCTGTGCTTGAGGACATTGTGCGTGCATCAAAGCGTGTCAAGAAAGTGCACTGTTAGATGGACTGTCTTTAAAAAGGATGAGTATAGTGATCCTCTGACTTTAGATCTAGCAACCTCATCATCTTCATTCCATATCATAGACTTTATATAAAGACGGACAACACATCTGCACTTCTTCCCGTTATCCAGAAATAATTATCCCCGATATGAACGCTGCCATTTGGAGCCAGAGTCTGCACAGTAGTGATCGGGAGACAGAGCCGCGGCGCTCGACCGATCGCAAATCTTCCTCGGCTGTCACTCCAGATGTTTCACTCGATTTTTATAGCATCAAATTAGCAATTAAAACCAAACCTTTTGAACAAATTAGCCTTTAGACAAACATCAGTGTGATAAGAACTGTCTGACATAACAGAAACCATCTTTGAGAAAGATTTATTTGACGTGTATTTTGACTTTTTAATTTGGTCCATAATTGTCCCATAGATTTGGCGGGCCGCCACGTCGTCCATCTTTGTAATCAGGCTATTCTCATTGGCATCAGGTTTACTTTGCATTGATGTTTGCATTGATGTTTGCCTCACAGGGTCACCAGCATTGGCTCTAGACTTCATCCTGAGGCCAAACAGGTTTAAAAGAAGCCACCTTTTAAATAAAGTTGTCTCAGATATATCCCCCAGATATTCAGATATCACCAGAAGAGAGGCTGAAGATGGGGAGCAGCTAGAAGAAGTGCAGAAAACATGTTATTTTTAGCGGAGAGAAAACTTTACACTTTGTTTCCTCAAACTTTTTAAAACCACGTCCCTGCACCGAGCACTTGAGTCCAGCAACCTGTGCTTCCCACCAAAGTAGACTTTGTGTCTGGGTTTACCACTTGACAGGAGAGGTTGAACTATACCTGCAGTACTCTGTGCCTCAGAGCCTCAAACCACAGATCATTCCCCCGGGAAGACTTTAAAAAAAAAACAGCGGTGGTAAAGTGCTCTTGTTAATGTTGCAACAGTCGAGGAGAATCCCTGTGTCTTCCCGAGGAAAACCTCTTTTATCAAGCATGTACGGAAAGACCATCTTAAAAATAGAAATTTAAAAGGGAACAACAGTTACGCAAACCAGTTGTCGTCTGTCAAGTCATAAAACGTTAATGAAATTTAAATGAAATCTCCCGGTGGGCATTTAATTTTGATCTAGGTGGTTAAATGAGGCGTTTCTTACTCTAATTGAGCTGTAATTCTGCTTATTAATGGAGTTAATGGCTCCATGTAAACACGGCCAACAAGAGTACAACCAGAAGATGCTGCGCAGTTAGGGAGAGAATGAGAGAGGAAGAGGAAGAGGAAGAGGAAGAGGAAAGAACTTCAGACGTTACAGAACCTCAAACAGAATATGCATCGGGGAGATGGAAGGAGAGGAAAGAGAATAAAAAAGAGGTGATGAAGAAAAAAGGCAGTAACAAAAGGAGCCATTGGAGAGAAGACGGGCGGAAGATGGAGACGGGGAAGGATAGAAGCGATGGCAGTGCAGAGGATGAAAAGAAGAGTGAAAAAGATAAGATGAGGAGGGGTGAGAAGGAGGAGGAGAAGAAGGGTGAGAGTTGAGTTTCACGGAGCCAAGAGATGTGGTTTTAACTTCATACAGCGATGAGATGTACTGGAAGTTAAAAGTAACTGCTTCTGTGCGTGTGTGTGTGTGCACTTGTACCAAATCCTGGTCCTAATGAGGCGAAACGTAATTTCTGAGCTCCTGGTTAAGGTTATAGGGTTAAGATGTGCATTGTGGTTAGGTTGAGGTTAGGATTAGTCCTGAATTGGCCCCGGGTTAATTCAGGGCTAATGCGAAATCCTAACACGGAACACTGCGCAAATGTGTCTCAACTCTGATACACTTGCATCAAGCGTGAGAACATGAAAGATTTTGATCCGTCAGTGTGTTGCAGTGGCTATCCTCTCTTGATGTGTGTGTGTGTGTGTGTGTGTGTGTGTGTGTGTGTGTGTGTGTGTGTGTGTGTGTGTGTGTGTGTGTGTGTGTGTGTGTGTGTGTGTGTGTGTGTGTGTGTGTGTGTGTGTGTGTGTGTGTGTGTGTGCGCGCGTTCGGTTGCCGAGGGTGTTCACAAAGCTTCTAGAACCGCACAGCTTCTCCCACTTGGTTTGATCAGCTGATAATTGAATGGGAGAGAATAACGAGACGGTCCGAGGGCTAGTTCATTGTTTTAAGGCCATCTGGACTAATTCCTTGGGACACACACACACACACACACACACACACACACACACACACACACACACACACACACACACACACACACACACACATATGCACACACTTCTTATGCAGTTATGTGCCCACAGATATACAGAAGCGCCCAGGCATGCAGAAACATAAAAATGCCAACAGCTAATGCAACACAGACACACACACACACACACACACACACAAAGCGAATGTGAGATCAGGGTCCAGATCGACAGGCAAAAAAGGGGGCTGATGCAAGACTAGGAATAAAAACAGAGGAGGACATGAGAAGCAATAAACAAAGGATAACTCCAGATAGATGGCTACTGGCTCCTTGAAGCTCCTCTAGATGAAGAATTCAGCCAGAGCAGAATATAAACAGCTCCGGCCCTGGAGTGGTTTCCAAAGAAAAAGACGACATACAGTAAAAGTCAAAAATAGGTCCCTGATTTTTAGCTCTGTGTTTGCCAGAGGACGGTGCTGCAGAGCCGGAGCCAATTGTTGTAACGACACCGAGCATCTGTATTCTTATGTTTAAATATGCTCGTCGTTTAAGAGGAGAAGTCGTGCAGGCAGCAGATGCTCGGCGGCTTTAAGATGTTTGTGCCGGTGTTTGTGTCCTTTCATGTCGACTCTGGTGAGAGCTGTGAGTTTCAAACATTTCTATAAGCTTTGCAGTTTGCAGAGCGAGGCCACTGGCTGCTTCCGACTCCATCCCGCTCAGAGTTGGGATTCAGACGAGGACTTGTTGCGTTCCACATGAAGGTGGGCGAGTTGAGTCATGCATGTCACTCAAAACGTGACATGTCATGCGGCCGCATTGCATTCTGGTCTCTCGGGGCTACTGTCACTTCCTATCTTCTTTCGCAGCGGATTTCTGTGTGTTGAATCATCAAGTGTCATGAAAACTGCAAATCTCAAGGAAGGAAACATTTCGTTTTTGCTATTTTTTTGAAGTTTTCACATCTTGTCCCCCAATGAGCAATATTTTATATTATTACGTCATATGCGCTTTGCCCGTCTCTGCTATAACATCCAGGGTAAAATGCTGATTTTTTTGTTGTGTTGATCATTGTATTATTCTACCATTAATTCATTTTCAGTCATTTTCTGCGTAATGTGAATAAAACCTTGGGTTATATCAGGTAGATTTTTGCAGACAATAACTCCCATGATCCCACGCTGCTTCATGATGTTATCAAACTAGGTCTGTTGTTTTGACTCTGAGACCCCCTAGCAGCCAAAGTTACATAATGCTTGCATTATGCATCCATAAACAAGCATGAAGTCTTTTGATAAAGTCTTGAATATTTCACACAGAATATGTTTTTTCTCAGATCTCATGTTGTTGAGCATCATCAGTCACTGGAAACGCAAGCACATGTGCACACACATGTGAGAATCCGGCCTGCGGATTGTTTGTGTGTTCACGTGTGTGTGTGTGTGTGTGTGTGTTACAGAGAGAGAGAGATGATGCTGATGGGTTTAATGGCAGCTCCCCCGTTAATGGAGGGTCTCTGTAAAAGGCCAATTAATAAATAATGGCTGAGTCGCTACCTCCAACACAGAAGTATATAAACCAGTCGCTTCTAATACACATACTGAACGAGAGAGATGAAGTGGGCAGGGCAAAGAGTTGTGATGGAAACGAGGACCATGTAAAGAAGAGGGTTTTTAAACAGAGTTGCAGAGAAACTCAAAGACCTGAGGGTTGGACCAGACCCATCTTTAAACATTATGATGCCAACTACTTACCTGCAGAATTCTGTGACTGTATCTTACACGATTGTGACGCTGCTGCTGTGACAAAATCCCAAACAGACTCCAAACGCAGTTCCCACCCCAGTAGGACTCCAGGATAACACACACACACACACACACATACACACATACACGGTGAAAATAATACCAGCCACACTGTCATGAGCCACAAATAAAAAGCACGGGGAGTCTTAGGGAGACTCGAGAATAAGCCAAAATACGTAGACTGGTTTAGGAGTCTCCCAGTCGGCTGTTAACTCCGTCAGTTTGAGCTGAGATACTGTCGGTGTAGGTTGTAAATCCTGCTCAGTGCTGCCCCACACCTACTGCCATATTATCTAGGCTGATAATTGGCCTTTTAATAAAGATGAATTCTGCCCAGTCAGTGTCTTGCCTGTGATACACTCTGCCTGGTTGTGTATTTACTCTCATACTGAAAAGTAGCCCTGCTCCCAGATAGGACCCCCCCCGTCCCCCAAGGAAGCTCAGTGTGAGAGGCTCTGCTGCATTTTGCTTTTACCTACAGTCACTCTCTCTTCTCCACTGTGTGGGTCATAGCCCGTACACACACAGACACACACAAACACACACAGGTTGACAACTCGTTACATTAAGTGCAACAAGAGCTTTCCAACAAGTGTTATAAATCCCCTGAAATCCAAAGATGGACAGACTTTGACCCCGAATGTCTGCGAGGCCAAAACATCAGCAGTTTTTAAACGCACGCAGTCTGGCCCCAGCTTCCCTGTCGCTGGCAGCTCTCCTACTGTCACAGCTGCACCACACACAGCGTCCAGTTCCAACAGATGTGAAAATATAAAGTCTCAATAGAGAGCATGGATCGATTTTAAAATGGCTCAAAGTTTTCAAATCAAAGAGCAAATGACCTACAGGGGAAAAAGGTGGAATAGAAAGAAAGGAAAGAAACGTGACAGACATTATTCAGAAGAGAGACAGAGAGAGAGGAGCAGTGCGGTCAGGGTGAGTTCAGCAGAGGGAGCGAGGATTCAGGTTAATTACATAAAGAAGGAGTTGCAGTTGAGCGAGGAGGATGGTTCGTGTGTGTGTGTGTGTGTATGTGTATGTGTGTGTGTGTGTGCGTGTGCGTGTGCGCGAGAGAGACGGAGAGAGTGAGTAGAAAGTAATTGATTTTGAAGGTTGAATCAGCGTCGTCAGAGTATCAATCTGTGCCTCATCCATTTCACCATAAACTACATGCCTGGGGCCAACATGCACACACGCACGCACACGCACGCACACACACACACACACACACACACACACACACACACAGATGCTAATGCAGTGTGGAGGCAGGGGCCAGATCTGTGTCTTATAGCGGTCAGTAACTCAGAGAGGAAAGCATGCTGCCTTCCATTATTCAATCAAAAGCACATTACACCACTCCATGCACACATCCCTCTCTGTCCGTCTCTTCATATATCTTCGCCTGATGCCACCGCCCCTCCGCCCCCCGCCCCCATCCTCTGTCTCTTTACCCGCCCTGTGTGTATCCTCTCTTTATGGCAGAGGTCGTATATCGCCGTGACACCGCGAGCTGAGCCGATGCCAAGTGTGTTACGCTCAAATGATTCCTATGTACTATAGCAGTAATACTCTTTCTAACTTTTAAAGTAATGGGCGTGAGGATAATCTTTGATGCCATAAAACGCACAGTGTCCTGTATTCACTCACTGCTGAGAGAGGACAGAAGGCGAAACAGCAATCCAGTTTATTCAGCAATAAGTGCCTGTGACAGAGAAGATAAATGTGACATTAAAACTCTTTGTACAGCTTTAAAAAAGCAGCTCTCTCTGTGTGTGTGTGTGTGTCTGTGTGTGTGTTTGCGCACCTATGACCATGCGAGCCAGGAGGGTTATATGACTCCCTTAATCATGTTCATTGCAATGTTTCTTGTTTTTAGAACAGTGGATTACGTACAGTGAATGCCAGTCCTGTCAGGGGGTCCGTGTGGGTTAGTGATGCGCACGCGCCTGAGCTAGTTGGCATAGAGATGTACACACAGTGATGTGGTGGGAGCTGATTTATCTCCAAGACACAGACAGGTCTGACCTTTAACTTTACTGGAACGAGAGGAGGAGGGAAGGAAACCGTGGAGAGAGAGAGAGAGAGGAGGGTGGAGAGAGGGAGGGAGCAGAAAGTGGGTGGAAAACAGAAGCAGCCTTTTTTTTTTTTGTCTGTCACTTGTGCTGTATGTTGCTTCTCATAATTACCTCTTTTCATCCTATGCAAACCGAGAGGTTATGTTTTCACCCCTGTCACGGTTTCTTTATTGACCACAAAAAAAACGAGGTATAAGCCAGGAAAAATAAGGCGGGGCATTTTTTTCACTTTCTTTAATACTGCGAGACCTTTTCATCGATTTCTCAGAGAATAATTCATGGATATTGATTAAATAAATCAGTTATGAGTGTGTGTAATTTGTACACGGATCAGAATCCAGATGTTATGAGTTAAATGTGGTTTCATAAGCGGACTGTTGGACCTCGGTGGAGGTATGAGCTCCGAGTTCCATTCTGGTTGTTAATGTAAACTGAAAGAGTGGCCAGACATAAACCTACGTGTTCTTGATATAAACTAGGTGACTAAACGGATTTATTAATTATAGAAAAGTTCCTCTTCATATTTATCTCTTGCTATTTGCCAAGTATGTGTCAAAAAGACCAATATTGTCGTATTTTTACATGAAAATCCCTGTTTTCTCTTCTCATACTGTGGTTTGAACTATTTTCCACCCACTGTTGTCCAATGATAATGCTTTATCGAAACGATAACTTCCTCCCTGTGACTATAAATTCTACCAGTTACTGTCCAGTGCACATGGACCAACACTTTC
The DNA here is from genome assembly GCF_009819705.1 of Hippoglossus hippoglossus. Classification (NCBI taxonomy): domain Eukaryota; kingdom Metazoa; phylum Chordata; class Actinopteri; order Pleuronectiformes; family Pleuronectidae; genus Hippoglossus; species Hippoglossus hippoglossus. The sequence goes on from NC_047158.1 coordinate 18,168,938, forward strand.
TGATTCATCGGTTCAATCTGCAGGAGAAGGAAAAGGTGGTGGAAAGAAGTCCTCGACAGCAGAGAGCAGGAGATTGTCTGCTGGTAGGTGTCAAATGTGCTGCAGGGCGGTGACGCACTTCAGCACCAGTGGCTCCTGTGAACAGACTCCATACCTTCGTGTTTTGTACCAGACGCGTAAATCTGCAGAATTAAATAGCTCCCTGACACCCTCTGTGTCCCCTGGAGCAGAGGCTTGGAGCCATAATTTCATGAATCAAGACACAGGCAAGTGTTGTCTGCACAGCGCGACAGACAGAGCAGTGGAGGTGGTGCCCTTGATCAAACATTGACAACGTGCACCAATCAAATTGGAGACTGCAGAGGGAACAGACCGACCTAGCGCCCTGTCAAGGGAGTGAATCAGCAGAGAGAGACAACCTCAATACGTACAAGCTGCTGTGGAAGACAGGAACTGGTCAGACGTTGAGTTTTGCATCTTGACTTCATGGCATCACGGCTATAAACCAAACATGAACCTGAACGGTGGAGGCATAAAGATCCAAGGTCCAAATAAAGATTTGTGGGTTGAATCATATTCACAGATAAACCTTATGAATGTTAAGACTGTCTATATAACACCAGGTCCCACAGAGACTGTTGCATTCTGGGTTGTTTGTGGACCAAACCTTGGGCTACTGGGTTTCTTGTATAATTCCTCTTTTTTTGGGTTAGTCAGCCCTGACGGTGAGTAGAGAACAGTCCCTGTGGGAGATTCTGACAGTGGCTGTGTTATGTGTTTGGCAGCTTTAGAGGAAATAAGTTCCTGACTCGAAAACATGTCCCAACTTCTTTACCGCGCAAATTCACCGGAGACCGTGTGATATTGGTGTCGGTCTTTGCGGAGAAGGCCGTCGTGCAAAGAAAAAATTCCTCTCCTGCGTGAAAACGGAGCCGGAGAATTGAGCGCTCACGGAGCTGACTCCAGCTCTGTGGAGGTTGAATGAAAGAGACTAATTAGGTGGATGATGAGTGTTTCTGTTTTTCGTCAGCGCGTGTTCGCGAGGCCCAGTCGGTGCGTGTGAGGAACAAAGTGAGTGTCTGTGTGTATAAAGGCTTTAGGCTAATCCTGTTGTATTCAACTGGATCAAAGTTGGGTTTTAAGCTCTATTTGTAAGAAGTGAGATCCAGATAATGGACTCGCGTCTCGAAACACGAACCCACACCTCCCAGTTCTCTAAGTGCTCGTGTTTACGTCTTTACACACTGCTGACATGTGTGTGTTGGTGCTTGAATGTTTTCCCATCTGACCAAATATCACAAAAAGGAATCACTCAGCCTGTGGCTCGTCTGGGGTGGTTGCATAGTGACATGCTCCACTGTACACACCACCAATAATCTCTCAACACACACGCTGCAAGACACACACACACTCACACACACACAGTACAGCAGGAGGCTGTCAAGTAGGGCTGTTGTGTTCTGTTTAGTTTCCTCGAGCGTGTGACAGCTCCTCGACAGGGGGAGAGAGATAAGGACGGACCGGGGAAGGGAGCCGGTGGGGAGCTGGTGGATGGAGAGGAAGGTTGCCTGGGAGCAAACTGAAAACGAAAAGAAACAAAGGACATCAATGTTTCCTGTAGCAGACGCCCTGTATATACAGTTTACACACACATTAGGTATTGAAAACAATTAAATGGTATCTAAAGTCTTGAAGTTTGGCTTTTGTTAAATGAAAAAAACGATGTTTAAAGTGTGGCAGCAGTTCTTGGAAGTAGAATTAAGAGCTTTCACCTATTAGAGAACTGGTTGGGCCACATTTTTCTATCTGAACCCATCTGAGCCTGAGAGAAAAAACATTTGGCTCGGGTGTCCACACTCTAATACCTGATTTCACTTTGATTAAAAGTGGCTACAATTCTTACATAAAACAGATTTTCTCTGAAAAGCTAAAAAAGCGGAAAACCAGTTCTTTAATCTCCCAGTCATGGTTTTCATTTCAAATCCAGTGAGCTGGAGAACTGATCCCATATTATCTCCAAGGTTTAACATTGTTAAATCATAATAATATGCCTCCTGGTCAAAGCTAGAACTGAAGAAAGGACGAGACTTGCCGTCTTGAAAATGTTCGGAGAAAGGGGGCGAGGTCAGGCGCGACGTGAAGGTCAGCGCTGACGAGCCGCATTAGAGGAAACATCACAAGTATGTTAAGATAAACAGAAGGTGCGTGCACGTGTAAACAGGAGGACGACAGAAAAGTGAATCAGTGTTTGGTAGATCGCGTCTGCCCACACATTCCCAGCTGAGCACATTGCAGCGCTCTGCTCGAGGGCTCGTACGTCCTCCGGTCAACACAACTGTAGCCAGGGGGAGATTTTATGGTTGGGTAGTTTCCCTGGAGCCTGAAATATCCTGCACTGCTCCGGGCTGCATAAATCTCTACGTTGACACCGATGTAATAGCAGGAGACTCTCAAACCCGTGAATTGGTGCCAAATCCGAAGCGTCTGAAAGGATTCAGTGCCTCACACCAACAACGTGTTTTCTTTGGCAAAGACTCAAGCAGAAGAGTTAGTTATTCAAATAAATGTTAAAGTTCTGTGGACTCACAGGTTTTCCTAGAAAGAGGGTTGTTTACCTCAGGGGTTTCCCGAACTTTTCCTTCTCTGACCTTGAGGATAAAGACAGTCCTAACCCATGAATGTATTTCTTGCTGATATCTTTGTTTGTGTGACCTTTATGAGAAGACAGGATACTAAGATAAGACACCAGATCTGTCCGTTAATCGACATAAATGAACGGAATGATGGTCACGTGATGGTCGTTTGTTTTCAACGCCCCCGAATCTCGTCATGCACGGTCAGCGGTGAATGTCTGCAGCTTCAGCACAGCTTTACAGTTTGGTTTGCAGTTTCCATTTTAGCTTGAATCCGGTACTGAACATTTCTTTTGGGAATAGCGTGACGCTGTCTTCTAAAAGGCAGCACGATGCAGACGGAGCTGTGAGAAGACTCCTGCGGTCGGTGCCTGTCCACCCACACCAGTCAGACTATTATGGTATGGCTCATTCACACTGAGCGGGAGGCTACTGTAGATACTTTATCTGTTTCTATGGAGACAGCAGCTTGAGATGCAGTCAGCTACCAAATCAATGGCATTTACCTGCTTCTTAGTCAATCTCTCTTTGTAGACAAAACAGTATGGATCTGGCAGCGTGTGTATTTGCAGGGATTCAACACACACCCACACACCAACACACCAACACACACAGACACACACACAGACACAGTCAGTGGATTTTACAGATTTGGTGCAGCAGTGTGGTCTGTTTCACACTGCGGAGGTTTCAACAACCTACTTCACATTTCAGACATCATTTTTGTTTCTGTTTGTAAAACGGCAAAGAAATTACCTACACTCACTAACAAGAGGTAAAACTCCAGACCCAGAAAAACCATCGGCCACTTAATATCATAGTGAAATCAGGAGAACAGACGGAAAAACCATTTCCTCCATAAAATCACTTTGCTGTTGAGTCTCATTTGCAAATGGCTTTTAGCTAGAAAGAATATAATGTCCAACTCAGAGGAGTTTTGTTCACAGCACAGAGGAGAGGGGAAGATGATAAAAAAGGCAGGACAATTCAGAACAAGGTTTTACACCATTATATGACTTCATATCAATTTCACCATTATTTCCAACTTTTACTGTTATTATTATTTTATGCCGCCCCCTGCCCCCCGCCCCCCGGGCCCATGAGGCACATTACTCACATTCACTCCACCCCTCGCACACAGACACCGTCATCTGACACAAACTCAGATGCATTTTAACGTCAGGTGTAAACAGTAATTAGAGCCGTCCAGGTGGGATCGGATCTCCTTCAGGACGGATGTGAAAACCACTTCTGAACAGGACCAGAGAGACAACAAAGACAAACACAACTCCTGAAGTACAGGACGGGCTAATTTATAATAAAATCTGATTCAATCCACCACTGAGACATTTGGCCTCTGTCTCTTTTGAGTTCTAAATTGTGTTCACATGTAAGTAAGAAAGCTTTTCATAGCCCATCGTCTGGGATAAATAAACAATACAGGCACATGTTAAAAATAGTATGTCTGGGCACAAAGCTTGACGTCATGAGCAGGAGCTAGATCAGGGGGCACAGAAGAAAATATCAAGAAAGAAATAACAGTTGTTATGCAAAAAGCTTTGACACTCAATAGCAATAGAATTTGAATAAACAGTACATTTTAATTTGTCACTGACGAGACGGTAGCTGAAAGAACAGGCTGACAAACTTGGCTTTGTGTTACGCTCGCTGTAACTAGTGCCACAGATTAACACAATGAAGTGTGTCAGTCTGCGTCTGTGCCTGACCGACCATTTGTTGCAGTGTAGAAGTCTTTGTGTTTCTCAGTGTTTGGTAGAGAGGTTGTGTTCATGGTCTCTTCGTCTGAATTGATTTGGAAACCTGGTCAAATGTTCCACGTCTCCCTGTTGCCCTTGATGAGAGAGGCTGTTCATCGTGTGTGTGTGTGTGTGTGTGTGTGTGTGTGTGTGTGTGTGTGTGTGTGTGTGTGTGTGTGTGTGTGTGTGTGTGTGTGTGTGTGTGTGTGTGTGTGTGTGTGTGTGTGTGTGGGCGCTGGAGTGAGGGGAAGGAAGAGAGTGGGCATAAGTAATGAATGTATTGTCACTTTCTATTTGCTACCCGACAGCGGCACTGCTCTTCCTGCAGAGGAAACACTACCTACCTCGCTCGGCTCTGGAGCTGCGGTGGCCCGATGAGGGGAGGAGGGAGCGAAGGGTGAAGTGGTGTAAAAAATGATGTAAGATACACAATAAAAAGAGAGACTGGAGGACTAGAGAAGGAGAGGACAGAGGTGCAGAGCTTTTAGAGATGGACGAAGACATAAAAAGAGAAGAGACAACAGGGGGAACTGTGTGCGTGTGTGTGTTGTCCAGGTATTACTCATGTTGTGGGGACATAAATCTGTCACATTATAGGGACTTGTCTTCTTTAGGGGACAAAAAGCAAGTCCTCATTGTACCTTATTTTCAGGGGAAGACATGTTTTAATGGTTTAGGGTTTGACAACTAGTAACTGTGGTTAATGTTAGAATAAGTCTCCAGGAAATCAATGCAAGTCAAACGTAATGTCCTCTGAAGTCATGGAGACCCAACTGTGTGTTTGTGTGTGTTTGTGTATGTAGAGCTGACAAACACACCACACACACACTCTCTCTCTCTCTCTCTCTCTCTCTCTCTCTCTCTCTCTCTCTCTCTCTCTCTCGCTCCCTCGTTGTTCACCTACTATTGAATCTTGTTCTGCTTAATTGCGGCAGTTTATTTCTGCCAATTATTGGAACTTAATTAAAGTCTCTCTTTATAGTTGTTGAACTTGAACACAACATCATACTGATGTGTTGTGGTGTGTGACCTGTCTAATCAAACTTCATCTCGGTGTAAAGAGGTGCAGGCGTTAACTTCCCTGCCGAGTACTTATCGACTTCAGGTGGTTCACAGGACGACAGATTCTGTCCAGATGAGGCTGCAGCACAGTTACACACACAGCAGCGTTAAACCTCTGTCTGCAACACACAGCCGTTCATCTCAAGAGGTGCTGTTTATAAATAACACAGCATGTCCCATTTCCATAGCAAGGATAAGCATTAATGTGGAGGAAAAAAACAAAACAGAACAAATTCTAGTGTCTGATCCTAAAATGGCTTTTCCTCCTCTCTCTTCCTTCATTGCAGGCTGTGTAAGCTCTGTTTCCATGGCAATTTGCAGTAGGCTTATGGTCTGTTTGTTAGTGTAGAATATATTCGGATGTTTGTGATGCGGATGCATTGAACTGCTCATTCTGCATAACGACAAAACTGCACCAGGCAGCTCACTGAACAACACACGGACACTATTTACACTAGTTAATATTAACCTGTGTACTTCCTGTGAAAACACGTGATGACGCCAAAGGGGGTCGCTATGGCGATGCGTGGTACCTGCCCCAGGTGCATCCCGTGTCGTCGGCTGTCGCCAAGGTTACAGTAAATACAGTTTTACTATTGTTTACTGATCACCGCTGGGCAGGCGGCCATGACCGTGTGTCGAGATATGAGATCATTTATTTTCTCTGGCCCTGGAAAGTGATGAGTCACGGCTCAGTTTCAAACAGTTAGAGACGGTTGATGTCAGCGTGATGCTAACATCGTTAGATTAGCAGATCAGGAGTTGTTTAAAATTGTAAAGCTCATCCCCTCCTGACTCTACAACTTTTAAATCTCCGACACACACACACACACACACACACACACACACACACACACACACACACACACACACACACACACACACACACACACACAACGGACACATCCACACAAGCCTATTGCTGTGGCCTAACAGGCTGATTGGGCAGATGAGGATTTAACCGAAAACTCAGACCAGACACCTCGTTATCGTTGAATTACTCCTCGGGTTTTCATCGTTATTGTGGGATTTTCTTTTTACCGTAATGATTATTCTGATGTTTTTTTATATTGCCCTTCTCTAGCGTGTGCACATGATCCTCAGCTGAGATGTTACAAAACTGATTTGTACTGATTCACCCTAAACTAAGATTGAGGTGAGCGGTCGACTTTAAACACATTGAAAAACATTACAGCTTCGAAGTAGTGAAGCCAAAGCGTCTCAATCGCATTCTCTTCGCACTCAATTGTCCATGTGATCATTTTCTCTTGAAGTATTTTAATTTCTTGTTTGACGCTATAAAAAAGGGATGAAACGTCGTGATTGACAGCTGAGACTGATGATTGGGTGAGCGAGTGAATCGTCCCCGATTGTTAGATGGTTCATATCTGGGTTATTTTGGCTTCATTTCTGGATATTGTGAGGAAGAGGAGACGCGTTGTCCTTCGTCATTTACAGAGATGAGATCAGAGAAACGTTCTCCTGTCAGCAGATGAGATAAAAAATGGCCTCTTTCTAGTTCTAGTAAAGGAACAAGCAAAACACCTTTTGGGGGGCGGGGGTGAGATTTTTTTAATTAAAACCTAACAACCTAATTTTCCCTCTTTCTTAAACAAATGTATTTTGATTTTGAAAAGATTTCTTTCTACTTTGTTCAGAGAAGAATGAAACATTTGAACTCTGCAGTAGATAAATGAAGAATACTAATCACATTGCACTGAAGCCTGCACACCAGTGCTCTTAGAGAGAGACCGGGGGGGGGGGGGGGGCGTGTGCACAGCAACTCTTCCTTTAACTGCATTAATTGCACCTAATACATTACAATTACAGGACAAGCTGCGTGCTCCAGTTTCCTCCTGGGCAAACGTACCCATGGACTGTGATCAACAATTTCTTTCTTCCAGTAATCTAACACCCCCTGGATTAAGGAGGCAAAACATGGACTCTGCAGGAAAAAAAAACAAAAAAACAAGAGAATGTGCGTGCACTGAGGGATGTGCTGCAAGGAAATGTGGTTCCTATGGAAACACGACCTGAAAATATGGAAACAAATTCAATTACTTCTTTCTCTCGATTTGTGCCCTTCACTGTCTCTGATCTCCATTTTGTTTTTCCCTGTCTCTCTCTCTCTCTCTCTCCGCTCCCCCTCCCTCCCGCTCTCCCTCCGACAGTCAGAAGTAGAGGTGATTTGGAGCAGACTATTAGGAAGGAAGTTGTTACGTCTAAAGTGCCCATTTAGGCTTTAAATGAAAGGGAGCATTGAAACAACACATTCACCCAATCTGTCCCCCGTCAGATTTTTGGCGGCCTGTGTGCAATGTGTAGGTGTGTGTGTTTGTTTGTTTATGCTTGTGCACGGTTGGCTGTGCTGGGGATGAGTGCAGTGAGGAGGAGTTATTTTACAGCTCTGGGGCAATAAGCAGAAAATTTGGTAGAGCGCGCCAGGTCAGTGTGTGTGTATGTGTGTGTGTGTGTGTGTGAGATGAGGCTTTTCTGTGTGAGCACTGGATGCTGAAAATTCTTCTCCTCTCCTCTTTGTTCCTTTCTCGCACTTCCCAATTTTTTTTTTGTCTCCCTGCAGTCTCTCTTGTTTCCTCTCTGTCTTTCTATTAATCCACCTTTTATTCTCTGTCTCTCCGTCTTCGTGCCCGTCCTCGCTCCCCCGCAGGAGCGATCCTCTCCGTCACCGGATGAATACCAAGGAGCCCCGACAGAAAAGTTTTATGGTGAAGAAGACAAATGTCATCTTTTAATAGCCCCAAGATTTTCTCATGCTGGAATAATCCTTTCAATGTGTTTGTGATAAAAGGGATTTCATTAAGCTGGAGGATTTGTATCTTCTTCATGTTTAAGTAGAAGTGAAAGCGGGGTGCAGCCCTCACACACACACACACACACACACACACACACACACACACACACACACACACACACACACACACACACACACACACACACACACACACACACACACACACACAGATGCGATCTGTGGTGTGTGTATTGTTTCTCTGGTAACAACTGACACACAGTCGTGTCAGACTCACTGTGGGATATTTTCAATTATGACTCAGCTGCAGTAGAAAGAAAAAAATGTTCAGTTTATTGCTGCTTCAAATGGGCAAAGCAGAGTCCTGCTCTGTTTTCTGTTGTTTTCAGCTTCTTCTTCGGCAATTAAGCGATTGTCAGAACCTCGTTTTGTTCAGATTCTGGCTCTTTTGAATCTCTTTGAATAACCTTTCTTTAACTAAATCGATGTTGCCCGTCATTCTTGTTCGGTAGCAGCTGGTGCAGAAATCCTCTGTTATTCTTGTGGAATATTAACCATCTCTTCCTTTAGTCACTGACAACGGGTGTTGTTGCAATGTGTGTATTACAACCAGTGCTTGAACTGGAATAAAGAAGATACCAGTGCTCAAAACCAGCAGCCAAAGCATGTGTATGAAGCGTTTTTGTGTGCAAACTATATACTATAAAGATTAAAACTGCTAATTCATAAATTAACATGCTGATAGGTCATGTGCACAAATTATCCAGAATTTTGGCCTCATGATTCCAAGGTTGAATCCCAACAAATCAAGCTGGTCCGGGAAAGTGAGTTTCTTTCCTTTTACGGCAGAAGTTTCCCCTTTAATCATCATCAATACTTTCTGTTGACCAAAGTCTCCACAATTAACTCACTGATGTTTCACAGTAAATCAAATCAGACCCAGTCAAACATATTTTCTCACTGGTTTCAAAACTTCTAAGGGAAATATTATTAAGAGAACGTCTTCTTCATCCGTAGAGTCTAAAAACATAATCTAATAGAGATTCATCGGATTGATCTCGATTAACCTTCATTTTCCAACTGTAAACATGCAAGATAGGCATGTTAATGTTGGTCAATCTATTTCACCGTATATGGTGGGATATAGTTATCGTTTGATGGAGAAACCGTGTGTTGGAGGAATATGGTTGGAGGTAGTAAATCGAAGCAGCCGGCTCGTCGCTGCGATTCTCCACGAGAGCTTGATTCCATCCTCTTTCCTTTTAAGTACGTAAAAAAGCAAAGGCTAAATGCCAGACATGTAACTCACACTGATTCGGTTCTGCAGCGCAACGTTCCACAGCGATTATCTTCAGCGCTAATGCAACATAGAAGTGAGATAAGAACCTGAAGGGTAGCGCCTTATATAATAGTCACTCGTGGAGGTAATGTTCCCGGCCGTTACAGCCTGTATAGTCTGCTATTTAATCAGGTGAGCTCACAGAGGAAGCTGCCAAGATTCACTGCACACACACAAACACACACACACAGACACACACACACACAGGACCACATAGAGGCCTCACATGGATACACACAAGGTTTAAACACAGATGTAACACTGAATTCTTGAATGCAAAGACATATTTACACATATTTGGAAGCTTGGACACCTGGTTTATTTGTATGTTTTTTTATTTATTAATTAGTCCATATGTTGTTCATTTGTGTGTGTGTGTGTGTGTGTTTGTGTGTGTGTGTGAGAGAGAGCCGTGCTCATTCATGTTGAAATTGTTGTCATTTTATGTGTGTCCATTTACATATACATGTGTGAATAGAAATGTGTGTGTGGGTGTGTGTGCAGCTCGTGGCTTTGGTCCGTGTCCAGATGTCCATATGCTGCCAGGCAGGACAGGGCATATGGCCATCTGGTGGAAGATAGAAATACAACCAACAAGCTTTGACCCTTTGATTTGGTTTCAGTAACGGATCCTGTTTGTGCTGCACGATGCTCATTTGTCGCCTACTTTCACATCATGTCGTAGGTGGAGTCATTACAGGGATTCCTTTGTTTTCCAGAGGAGAAAATGAAAGAAACTTCCTCCCTTTGCAGATGTTTGACGAGGATTACAGAATGACATTTGCATGTTCTGCTTTCATTCTAAAATTGACAACACTAATGCGGGACAGATGATGCATGATGGGAAGCTTGTGAAATCCAATGGTGCATGTTATAGCCGTCTATAAACTCCTGGACAGGACAACATAATAAAAGCCAGGAAGCAGCTCTGGCATTTGTCTCTGGTGTCAGTCTGTTGAAGCCGCTTGGACGTTCAGGTCTTGGAGTTTTTTGTGGGGATTTCGCTGAACACAGACTTTCAGACTGTCCACTGTTGTCATTGATCGCTTTATGTTCATTAGATGTGTGTGTGTGTGTGTGTGTGTGTGTGTGTGTGTGTGTGTGCAACCTGTCAATACATTGACTAGAAAGGAGAATATACTTGTATTATTAGTTTTGGAGGAGCTGTACTTTAAATGCCACTGCTATAGAGTCCCCCAATATTAGTCACCTTCTACATATAGCCACACCCTGAGAATAATAAAACTTTATGTTTTCATCTCTGCCTCCGTTAGGTCTCCTCTTTATCTATCTCTTTCCTTCCCTCCCATCCACCGACTCTGTCTCTACCTCATATTTGTCCGTGTGACCCAGCAAACAGTTTAGCAGTCAGCAATCTGATCTATGAAACACACTAAAGCAGTTAAAATCATAGTGTGGGGTCAGCACTATGTTCCTCTGGAGAGCCATGAGGCCTCCAAAGCAAGCCGTTGAGCAGAGCACCGAACCCCCGCCGCACATTAACCGGACAATGGCAGCAGCTCGTTTTCAATACATCATGAACCGACCGGCCCACGTTTAATTTGCAGCAGGAGAGATCAGCGTTCGATTCCTCTGGAAGTTTTAACACGTCACTTAAATAGGATTAATGGAGGAGAATACGTTCAGGGTGGGGCTAAACTCGTACTGAATGGATTATACTTGGATTATATAGAATGTATTGGTTATGTGTAAGTTGGCATGCAGTGGCAGAGGAAGGGAAATGAGAGGGAGGTGGCCCCCCCCTCCACTACTTCTCTCTCTCTCTCTCTCTCTCCCTTGACAATATGGAGCGTGAGACTAGAGGAGGAGGAGGAAGAGGAGGAAGAGTGAAGGAATGGAGGGACGACTTAAAAGAGGGAAGAAAACACAGAGGAAACAATCAAAGAAAATGTAAACACTGCGTCCTAAATGCTGACAAAGGACAGAAAACTCTCCACCTTCCTGTCCTCTTTTTCTCTCTGTGGACACTTCTCTGGATTCCTCGGACTGCAGTCGGTTACTTAGCAACCAGAATCCCGTCGAAACTGTGTCAGAGAGAGTGATAAAGAGAGAGAGAGAGAGAGAGAGAGAGAGAGAGAGAGAGAGAGAGAGCTGTAATCAACCAACAATATAATTTACACAGGCCGACAGGAATCCATTTATACACAGAGGAAACGCCTCGTACAACAGAAATAATGACATCGTTATGCTATATTTGACTTTAATGTCATTTTCTATGGCAGTTCCACGAAAGGCCGCACACCAGCAATGCTTGCTTTTCTCACCACCTTAAACCAATTAGATCTCATAGAGGATTTAAATTGGTTTAATTTAATTTAATTTTGTTTAATTTCCTTCCTGACCCATCCCTCCACAAAGTTTTAGTCCTAATCCATCCAGTAGCTTTTGCGTAATGTTGCTTACAGTCAAACAAGCCGACAAACAGACGGACAGGGGTGAAAACATAACCCCCTGAGTGGGGAGATCATGTGACTCATCACTGTATAATAGCATCTCTGCTCCGGAGCAGTTTTTTGTCAACTCTCGGAAAAAAATAACCCTGGTGAGAGTGATTTAACATTTTTAACAGAGAGAGCGTGCATCACAAAGTGGGGTCATGGTGGTGCAACGATCTGGTGTTAAACAGGCTGGGAGGAGAGTTGGTAATGAGGCAGTTGAGATGCATTGTGGGATATTTAGGATCCAGTGTTTTTTTTGGAGCTCGAGCCCACAGCTGAAACTAAAGTTGTTCTGACATTTTCTTCAGCCTCTTCACGCTTCCTTTATTGTAGTACAATAATAAACTGCTTTGATTAATCTCCTAGACATTTTTTTGCAGTGTAACTCAAACTGGAGGAAGTGGTGTATTTGTATAGGGCACTTTACTTATGATAAGATAAACGTGTAACATCCCCCATCCCACTTTACATGACTCTGTGGTACTGTGCTATTACATGTAGAGGAGCCATTACCTCAAGGTCGAGCACGTCTGGTAGCCTGTGTGTGTGTGTGTGTGTGTGTGTGTGTGTGTGTGTGTGTGTGTGTGTGTGTGTGTTCGTGTGTGTGTTCGTGTTCGTTGGAGGAAGAACAGGTTTAAGGCCAAGCTCCACCTTATGCAGCTGCTCTATTTAAGGCTCTTTGTATCCTTCTTTCTCACCTCCCCCTTTCCTCCTCTACACCCCATGACACACACCGAACACACACACACACACACACATGCACTTGATGGGACAGATGCCACAGAAAAAGAGAATCTCACCTTGGGATGCCTTTAGTTCAGGTGTGTTACATGTCGGGAATGTTTCAGTCCAGTGCACCATCTGCACGTCGCAGCATGGCAGAGAACAAACACTTTTCTGAAGTATTGCCATTGTTTTGTTTTTTAACATTTCGCCATGAACAAAAAAAAACAAAAAACGCCATCAGCGTGGAAGATTAAAAAGGCTGCGGAAAAAAGTGGGAGATGAAAGAGCATACAGCAAAGAGACTGCAACAGAAAGTCGGAGGGAATCCTGGTGTAAGTGCGTCACCGCTGCCTCGGCCTCCTCTCGGGGGCGTAGGAGGAGGCGGGATGGAGAGATGCAGGGATGGAGAGATGAAAGAAGGAACAGGGAGAACAGGGAGAGAGGAGCGAGTACAGGGACAGGGCTGATTTATGAGATTCTGTTTCTGAATCGTGCCGTCTTCGGGGACTTCAGTGAAATGAACCGATCTGGAGTTCACACACACACACACACACACACACACACACACACACACAAACACACACACACACACACACACTCAAGCTGTAGACACATGCGGCTCTGCAACGAGTCACTCTGTTGGCAAAAGCCTTAAAGTAGTGATCACAGCAGGGGAGACGTCTTTTTAATGTTTGAGGTAATGGTAGAGAGAGAGTGTGTGTGTGGGTGCGTCTGTTTTCTGTGGCAGATGGTGAAATAAATGAACAATCATCCCAATCAAACACGACTTGGAATCCGGATCGGAGGCGCTGCCACATGGACAGAGTGAGACACGGCGCTAGGAGGCGTAGAGGAGGAGTAGAAGCGAAGATGGAGAAAGGACGGAGGAGCGAGAGGAGGCAAGAGAGGCTGGTCAGGAGAAACACGACCTGGGGAAGGAAGAGCAGGTTTTGGTCAGTGGCGATTCATGGAAAATAGTTTTGAGACGAGCGATATGTGGTTAAACAGGAGGAGAAGACAGCTGAGGGGCAACAGAGCTCATTAACAGTAACTGGAGGAGTGAAGCAAAGAGGAACTAACAGCCTGTGAGGGTCTGTGCGGTGATGCCAGCAGCTGGAGAAGCTCTGAATCCAACAGGACCATCGGAGCTGCTGGTTGGTCAGAGCTCCTCTGAGGTTTCCGCACCAACAAATCACAGAAAAGTGTTTGAACAGTGTCGGCAAGTGCTTCTGTGGATGACACGACAAATACAAACAACATTTGAGCTACTGGCAGATAAAGATATTGATGCACCGAATCAAAGATATATTTATGTTATATGATATAATATATTAAGAGAATGGTCGTCCTCTAACCAGAAGGTCAGCGGCTCAAATCACAACCCATGCAGAATGTCCTTGGGCCAGAAGCTGAACCCTGAATGCCCCCCCCATATAAGTTGAATGCATTAAGTGGAAGTCGCTTTGGATAAAAGCCTCAGTAATGTAATGTGATTTTTACCATTATTATTGCAGCTTATATTCTGAACACATTGTAGTTATTACACCTCTCTGTTCTGGGGGAGGGACCCCTCCACTTTGTGAGGTTTATTAGAGTGTTGTATGGTAAAATAAATATACAATGATGGTATAATAAGTAATTTATCCACAAGTTTGGCAGTTTTAAAACACATTGAGCATCATTTTATTACTTAAAAGTCACGCTCATACATAACTACTGTGCTTTAGCAATGTTGTTTTGCAGGAAACAATGTTTTTGATCAACTTATCGAGGAAGACTTTCTATTGAACACATTTGAACACTGTTTATCAATAAATGTTGAACATATCTTTATATACATGCATGTAAAAATACATATGGATCTCAATGGTGAGTCACAGTGAGATGAGAAACACTGCACACTTACTTAATTCAACTCCACCGCTTTGTATACTGTACATTACTTACGCCTCAGGTGTGAGTCACTCATAAAAATACACTATCAGCCTAAAGGCCTCTGAGTTTCCTTCTTTAAGTGGGTGAACATTTTCCACACAGATGTCTTGTGTACATGACGATCACAAGATCATCGTGTGTTTGGCGTAGGACAGAGATTCCTCCCTGCTTCCTATCGAGAGGAACCCGCAGCAGGTCGGGGTATCGCAGGACAGGATTATGGATGTTGTGCTTTCGGTCTTGGTTTCTGAATTGTTACCCTTCTAGTAAATAAACCAAAGAAATCCCACTCTTTCCATAAACTTAACCAAGCGTCTAAGTCGCCTAAAGCTAACAAGCGGGGCATGAACCCTGGTCTCTGCGGTTTTAAATCCTGTGCTACAAACAGCCAAATTCCACCGTTCCCCCCCCTACTCATGACTTCTGTGCAGTATTTGAGAGAATGTATCACATTGTCAGTCAGGCTTTACGGTACCAGCTGGTGCAAAGTAATATTATACAAAGCAGATACGGAAACGGACAAAGGACGCGGTAGCCCAAAGTGTTCTGCTCATCATAACAAGCAACACAAATACGTCCACTCGCTCCCACCGCCGAAACACGCCGCTTAGAGAATGTGATTAGGTTATTACATCTGATGGGATTGAGTTTGCTCTCCTCTAATGAAAGAGGGATGGACTGGAGCATGAAAAACGAGGACGTGTCTGCAGAGAAATGGATTGCGAGAAGAGGGTGGAAGGAAGAGCACGGGGGGGCTGCTGATATAAAGAGACAGAGGGGAAAGGCTAAGAGGAGAGATTGAGCGTGGCAGAGGGGGGGAAGGAGAGAGGGAAAGGGTGAAGGTGAGAGTCAAGGAAACGTGGGATAAGGGAGTCAGGAGAAGGGTGTTAAGGGGAGTGTGGAGAAAAAAAAACTTCATTACCCCCACAGCACTTTAAGAATTCCTTTGCACCAAAGGACGCTTCTTCCTCAGTATCTCCACATTTGTGTGAATGGATGCACAGATTTCCCCTGAGTGCTGCAACCGGTCACCGATCAGAACCTCCCACACTAATCCCCTCTCCTCTCGGTCCACATTCAGCGGAATGAGGCAAACAAAGCCAAACAGACATAAATTTATGTGCTCGGATGAGAAACTTCATCCGACGCGAGAGAGTGACAGCCAGTGAGCTTCAGGCGTTTTTTTTAAATGCGAGATTTCCTGGAGGAAGATGGTGGCTGGGACAAAGTGAAGGAATAGATGGAAACACTGCACAGGGATCCCAATCGAATCAAACCCGGGCGTCACGCCGAGTCCTTTGAGGAAATCAAACCTGTGTGAACACGCGGTCAGAAAGGAGAAAGAAAACAACGTGCTGAAGCAAAAGGGAAGTTTGAGATCTGTAATCAGACGAGTCGAGTTAAACTCGTGGCTTATCGCAGAGCAGAGAGAGCTAAGCCGAGCAGCAGATATGGATAAGTTCTGCTTGTGAGACTTTAGCTCCTCTTTAACACATATGGACTGATGGAGACTCCTCACAGGCAGGAGAGAGGAGCAGGGATGAAGGAAAGAGGAGGAAGGAGGGACACAAAGAGCTAATGCAGTCTTAAGTGAGTTAGTTTGCACTGAGTAATCCTCGCTCCTCCGCTGTTTACTGCACCCTCCTGCCCCCCCTCTGTGCTCTCTGCAGCCACCTCTCACACTGACGCTGACTTCGACAGCTCATCTGGAGTGGGCTTGATTCTCTGTGTGCCGCGAGATCTCTCCAGTGTATTCATGCTTGTGTGCGTTCGTGTGCGCCTAATGGGTTGTGTAGGGGAATTGTTGTCTTACATCATTGGCCATGTGTGTCTATATATATGTGTGTGTGTGTGTGTGTGTGTGTGTGTGTGTGTGTGTGTGTGTGTGTGTGTGTGTGTGTGTGTGTGTGTGAGAGAGAGAGAGAGAACACAAAGCTCTTTTCATCATGTAAACGTGCAGTGCTGCTGTTTCTTTCATGTTCGATTGTGGGAAAAAAAACACAACCTGCGAACTATCCTGCACCCTAAGTACACACGTGTGTACAAGTAGGATGCATTAGTAATTGTGTGTATGTTCACTTAGTGACTCGGTGTGTAAGTGTTATCACATTCGCTGTAGGTGCGAGACTTTGCTATGACAGAGTGTGGTAAGAATTTCACAGGCTCTCAAAAATGCATTGTAGTGTTTCTTGTGTTGTTTACCTTGGAAGGATTGTGTTGTTCCGTATTCACACAGCAGACGATGAAGATAAACATAGAGCCATTCATTAACCACTATACAGGAATACATGGATGTAATAGATGCTTCATATCTGTCTTTTCATCCTCTATACTGTGGTTTATCTCTCCAGTGACACTATCATGAATGCATACAGTTTATAGTTGGTGCACAGTAGACCTGTACACCATGGGATATGGTGCCAACTAAAGATTGCTGTGGTTTTACTGGAGGAGGTAAGAGACAGTGAGAACCATTGAACAAGTCTGTAAAAAAGTAATTTCAGCCCCCTGGTGGTTTAATTCTAGCAAAAGAGGAATTATAGATGAAGTGTCTAACTCCCGTGGTGTAGATTTGGCAGCCATTCGCTTAAATCTGTGACAAATCAGTCTGAACTTCCAGCAACTGCTTCACAATTAAGGTTTTCCAGGATAAATATATAGTGACTGTCATAGGAAATCTTAATGTTTCTAAGGAGTCAACACAGTGATGTTTCGTTGTGTTTCTAGATCTGTACTCAGTTAAGGAACACGATCAGTCAAAAGTAAATAATATAAAGATACGCGTCTGCACTTCACTAACCAGAATGAAGGCAAAATATTCAAGATACAAGCGCTGCCATCTTGTGCATTTGGAGCCAGAGTCTGCGCAGTAGTGTTTGGGGGATGGAGCCACGGAACCAAGGTCATGTTGATGAACACGCTGGACCACACCCTGTTTTTTTTACATCACGACCCATTGGTACAGAGTTAACACAGTATTACAGCTTTACTGTGGGAGGGGATTTTTGGGATTCTATTGTAAAAATTGGTGATAAATGTTCATATTAAACTCCCAGTGCTGGACTTATGAAAACCAGTGTGACACGACACAGACCTAGTTTGATTGCTCAAAGTGCTGAGGCATAAATTGACCTTAACAAGTGAGGCCAGGAGCGTTCTGGGCAGGCCTGGATTTGTCACTGCGGGGGGGACGAAAACAGACCGCTGTACACTTGATCTTGCCTATAGCAGCATTACCTCACCATTTGTGCTTGTGTGTGTGTGTGTGTGTGTGTGTGTGTGTGTGTGTGTGTGTGTGTGTGTGTGTGTGTGTGTGTGTGTGTGTGTGTGTGTGTGTGCGCGTGAGGAAGAAGCCAAACAAAATTTAAAAAAACATTGGGATCGTTTTCTGTTAACTGAGAATCAGTGTGTGTACGCTGAGCTCCATTTGCAGAGAAAGCCTGGATTGACTTCTACGACTTACACATAAACACTTGTGTGTATGCATGCCTACATCCGTGTGTGTGTGTTTGTTTGTGTGCGTGCGTGTGTGTGTCTGTGTGTGTGTGTGTGAGCTGAAGACAGAAGGGGGCTCAGGAGGTGTTGACTGTGGAGATTAAAGAGGAATTAGAGAAAGCAGGGACGCAGGGAGCAACAAGATCCTCTGAATATTCAAATCTCTCATTTTAATGCTGCTGCAGATTACTGCATCTTTCATCTGTGAAGGAAGGGTCGACCTTACAGCGCTTGTGCGTCAGTGTGTGTGTGTGTGTGTGTGTGTGTGTGTGTGTGTGTGTGTGTGTGTGTGTGTGTCTGTTTGAAGCATGTACAGCGACACACTGGCTCAAGGCATTTTCCTCGTGATTGAAAATGTGTTTTTGTCTTTGTATTAATACTCACAACAAAGCATTATAACTTAACACAGTGTTTTATTGCTTACTCCCCTGAGGGCATCGTAATACATGTTTTACACAGATGAAGTGACTAAACACACCTCTAGCGCATTTGTCGACTGGATAGGTAGAAAACAAACAACAGCCCTAATGTCTCCCCGTGTGAACACGTCTTCTGAACTGCACTGACAAAGATGCCCCTGGTTTCTGTGTCTCCAGAGGACAATCCGCAGGGTTCACATTCTTTCTGCCTCCCACAGTGTAATTGCTTCTTAAAAATCCAGCTGTTGCATACCAGTGCAATGGGAGCTCGGTGCACTGTCTGAGATAATATGTGTTCCCCAAGAGACAGCCCAGTTTCCCCTCAATACACGATACGATCTCATCAGATTGTGAGAAACGGGAGATAAATGTTGAATAAGTTGTGCAAGTATGTGAGATTCGGTGTTAGTTTTGTGCTTGGATGAGTGCTGCAGCCCTGGATCGACAATATCTGCTTATAAATATACAGTTAGAGCTTAATTGATCCAGATATCTCATATTTCCGTTGACTCACTAACTTCCCTCACAGTGGACAGAGGAAATCCTTTGTCAGCGGGGGGAATAAAAACATGTGGCATTTGGTCAGAGTCCATTGCACATTTGTCCCATTTGTCATGTTTGGTTAATTAGCCGGTTTGACATAGGTGAGTCGTGGCAGCCAGGGCTCAGGAAATCCTCTGTCAGGTCTGCCGCCGCATACAAATGATGTGTTGGAGGGAGAAGAGCAGAGGCTGTCGGGGATTTTTGTTCAGAAAATGGGGGTTAGGACAAAGGGGATGTGATAAACTGGATGTATTCCACTTACATCAGTCCTGTTGAACGGATCAATTAGAAATCAGCACTCGTGAAAATCTGCGTTTGTTGCCGCCAGGTGAATTCAAGCTGGAGCAGGTCACAGTCGGTTCAGGAAAAAAAAGTTTTAGTTCAAACTTTTCCGCTGATACAAACTTCTGTGCTGGCCCCTGATTACAGGAGTAATTTCCAATTGTGTGTGTGTGAATGCAACTGAATGTAATCTGCATATTGTGTGTTGGTTTTGTGAGTCTATATGTACGTCTCTCTGCATGAATAATGTAGAAGTCAATGGTCACCATTTGTTTTCTGCTTTACCTCCTTTTCTAATTAGAACACCACTTTCCTCTGGAGACTTCAGTACTGTGTGCGCGCGCGCGCGCGCGCGTGTGTGTGTCAGGGACAGAAGCCAAAGTGCAACAGAAAAAGCAGCATCAGTTCCTTTTTAGTCGAGGAGACGTTATTTCATTCCTGCTGTTGTTCGTCTTATCCCTCATCCTCTCTCCTTTTCTCTTGAATTTACTGATATTAATATTGTGTAATATTTTATATATGTTATCACTTTACTTAAGTGTCTATAGCCTGGTTTGATTAATGGCGTTTCATTATCTCTCCATGTTCATGCAGTGAGGCACCAACGAGGCCACAGGACTCCATCCACTCGTGAGCGCGTTAGAAACTGAATTAAAGGAAAGAAAGAATAAAATAAACGTCATCCAAAATGGATAAAATAAAGTGCTTTTATATGCTGTGGAAATTATGTTCAGACTTCATCTTCACTTACGAAGATGCTTTCTGTTTCTCTTTTCCTGTCTTTCAACTAATGGCCACAAACATGTAGGATTTCCGAATCCCCATCCGTCGTTGTGATACTCCAGCCTCGTTTCTTGAGGATGCACTTCTGTCATTAATCTGTATTAGCAAACACTACAGCAGGATACTCAGTAGACATGGAGCCATTAAAATCCATTACAAAAATGTTTATTTGTGAAATTGTAGAGAGGCCTGTAATTCAGACGAGCAGCCAGGGCCCACTTGGTCATTACTTGACCCATTAAGCACATTAGGCTGAAACAAAACTTCCTGTCAACATCCGAAGCCAGTGTGTTTCTTTGGCTTTTGTTTGCTCACATTATTTGTCGGAAACTTTGATTCTAGTTTAGTTGTATAAACAGTGGTTTGCATGTCCCCCCCCCATGTCTGTGTGGATGTTCTCCAGGTACTTCAGGTTCCTCTCATAGTCAAAAGTGTCTTGAATATGTCTTTGTCTCTGTGTGTCTTGGATTGAACATCATATTTGAGTCTTTTGAGTCCTGGAGCTCAGATTATCGCTGCCTCCCTCGTGGACGACACCTCGCACCTGATCACGCTGCTCATTGAATGTCACCCAGGATTAAACCGTTTACATTAAGCTTTTTCTTATTCGCTTTGCTTCCTTTGGGTCAAGTAAGTAAACCTCTTCTCTTGTGTCGTTGCTGGTTTGAAATCACATCCATGTACGTTTCTACCTTAACTCCCTCGTGCACGTGGTTCGAGCACGTGTCCATGCTGGTGATCCTGCTCAACTGTGTGACTCTGGGGATGTTCCAGCCCTGTGAAGATGTCTCCTGCCAGTTAGAGTGGTGCCGCACCCTCAAGGTCAGTGCTCCCTCCATTGGGACATGTTCTTACCTCTCATAGTGTGGGATAGGTCTGGTCACAGTAATGCAGCAGGATACACGGGATCTAGAAATGTCTCTTTCAGTATCCAAATGCTTCATATAAACCAAGTATATCTAGAATATACCTATAATAGTTCATGAAGGTCCCATATTGGACATTTTTAGATCTGGTTTGATCATTTAAATGTATGTTTTTATTACTTATTCATCTTTAAGAGTCAGACAGGAACTCCAGAGAACGTCTGCACAGTGGGGTCCAGACTGTCTCTGGAGTTTGCCTTTACATATGTGGAGCGCAGCAGGAGATTCTCCGTTCAGATGTGTTTACAACACTGAAGTCTCTGAAGCGTTCAGGGGCGAAGGGTGGCACAGCATGCCGGAGATGTGTTTACAACACGTCTCCACTGTCGGTATCACCGAAAGCTCTCGAATTCCAAGTTGAAATCTTCGTCTGTGTCTTTTCCGTCTATTTTACATTTTCTTTTTCACTTTTTGTATTTATTTTCTATTTGTATTTTGTATTGTTTGATATGTGTTTTCTTTTAGTTTGAAAATACATTATCCAGAGTTTTTATTACAGGGCTGGCAGGAGAAACTATGGAGAAAGTCCAGAGCCTCTGAGCCTGTGTGTTCTCACAAGTGTTAAACAAGTCCTTTCTAATTTCAGCGCCGTGTACAAATATGTACACAGATTATAATAAGGTCTAATAATAAGTTAAATGTTTCCTTTATATCAAGGGAGGATTTCACATTCAGTTTTAGTTTCATGTGAATTGACTGGGAGAAAAATAAGATAATAAAGTCCAGTTGTTAGATTTATGGTAATATTGTCTTGGTTTTCTCATTTGATTCCAGATGCTCTTTTTTGTAGAGTCTTGTTGGTTCTCGGCTCACGTACATGTGCTCATTATATTCAAATACAGATGTTCTTCTTTGCCGTGGTAGATGTCTAATTAATGGAGACACAGCCATAACCAGAGCTATTCCCTGCTGGGATGAAACTAACTAATGGAGACAAGAACGCTCTCAGACAACCTCCACTTGCACTCGCACAGTTTCTTTCATAATGTGACTGCGTCGATGAGGAAACTAGAAAACGACGGGAACATTCTCTGTTGGCAGGAAGTTAACTTTCTCTGATTGCACATGAATTCTGACTGTGTTTGTTTTTTCCCCATCGCGTGTGACCAGGTGTTGGACGACTGCATCTTCGCTTTCTTTGCTGTGGAAATGGTCATCAAGATGGTGGCCCTGGGAATCTTCGGCCCCAATTGTTACCTTGGTGACAAGTGGAACCAGCTTGACTTCGTCATTGTCATGGCAGGGTTCGTATCTCCCACATTGCTTTGTTGACTCACTCCCACAAGTCATCTGCAGCGAGATTATGGTCGTCTGCTTAGCATAAATAAACCATTTCATTTCTCCCTGTTACCCTGATGATGAACAGGAATGAAACAGACGAGCATGGAAGCAAACGAATAATCACACGTGCACACACACACACACACACACAGGAGTGCATTACACTTGTGCGTGCAAATAATAAAATCTCTGACTTCCTGTGACTTCAGGGTGATGGAGTACTCTGTGGATGGTCACAACGCCAGTCTGTCAGCCATCCGTACCGTCCGAGTGCTCAGGCCACTGCGGGCGATCAACAGAGTTCCAAGTAAGTCCATTGTGCAGTATTTGATTTTCTTAATGCAACCTGATCAGTGAAGAGCATGTGCAAACCCACTTTATTTTCCTGAGATCGTTTCTGTTTTGTTTGTTTGTGGTCCTCAAATGTTTTATTCTGACCACTTCGTAAAACCATGTGACTGCATGGACTGCTTCTGATGGTTTTAAGTTTGACTCGTCTTCTCCTGATGAGGAAGAGCAGCTCTGGATCGTCAGTGATCCAAAACCTGCCACATCTTCAACTGTATCCGAGGAGGAAGATCACGTTCCCTGCTGACATCCAGAGCTGCTCTTCCTCATTGGTAGAAGGGGGTCAAATATCAAGATCTTCAGAAGCAGCCCAGCATACCAGAGTGTCTCTATACTGGTCTGTGGACACCTCATGGAAGGACAAGGAATTATTGAGTTATGTGACAAAGATTATATAAAATTAACAATTAAGAGTGGAGCATTATTTTATTTTTACAATATTGTCGTGTTGAAAATATCATACAACAAGGTAATAAGACTTTTTAATTTACTTTCTTTTGTCAACTATTAACATTGATCTGGTGCACATTTAACATTCAATTACCCATTGCTATCTTATGGTAACTGGGGATTATGAGACTTAATATATTATATTTTAGTTTCAACGGTATTCCACACAAAAATGTTATTTGCCCCCAAAGTAAAACAACTGTGAGTTCCTGCAAGTAAATTATTTGCACTGCCACCTATTGTCAATTTTGCATTGCGTTGTGCAAAGTGAAATCTACGTGTTAAACTCATTCTGCTTTGTGTATTCTCGCCACTTAACGGTAACTTGACCGACGTTGGCTTTAATCTCCCTTCCAGAGGTTGTGTTGTTCCAGTGCAGAGGGAGAACTTGCACATAGTTTGTCATTTTACTAAAAGCTCCGTGACAGAAGTGGCCATGAATCTACAGCTAAAGAGGGTCACCAGACAACGGTGTCATAACAACGTGCAAGATTATTAACCAGCATACATTAGGCAAGCGGCCAAGCTGGTTTTCAGACTCTGACAGTAGTGATATAGTCATTTTTGCAACGCTGTACACCTCTCACAGCTGTATGGACGGAGCGTCTTGTTGTAAACTGCACAGATTTCGTCTGATGTCAACATGATGGGCATTTTAAGGATTTAAATGTTCATAAAGCACCAGCATCTTCTAGTACCTCATTGGAGAACGCCTTGGAGTATTTTTACTACATTGACTTGGTATATGTTGTCAGGGTGATAGATGTCTGGCTGTAGCTGTGGCTCTGTGTGTGTGTGTGTGTGTGTGTGTGTGTGTGTGTGTGTGTGTGTGTGTGTGTGTGTGTGTGTGTGTGTGTGTGTGTGTGTGTCTGTGGGTCGTTGGTGCTTTGGGCGCTGCAGATAACCCAAACAGGATCATAAAGCATGACAGGTTGTCTGTTTCTCTCAAGCCGTCACCACAAAAAGTCTCTCGCACAGACACACACACACACACACACACACACACACACACACACACACACACACACACACACACACACACACACACACACACACACACACTCAACGTTATATCTCTGTGAGCACAAAAGAGAATTAACATTAACCATATTGCAGCCCTGAGAAACAGCCGTTACGGCCCTGTACAAGGTGAAGAACAACTTAAAAAAACAACTAACAAGTTTTCAGTTGCTCCCTGAAGGCTCTGACACAGGGAGGCAGAGGGGGGAGGAAGAGGAGGGAGAGAATTGCAATGAGGATGACAATGGGAGGTGTTACCTGGGGCTGGGAACTCGAGGTCAGCGTAGATACAGACGAGCACAAACACACCCCAAAGCTCTGACACTCGAATACTCGCAAGTACACAAACAGCTACTGGCTCACCTCCTCCATCGTTTCCTCCCTCTTCTTCTTCTGCTCTGTGTTCTCCATAGAAATAGTGATGAGGGATTGAGTGTTAGAGGTTGCACACCCGCCAGACTAATCGCCAGTCTAATAGCCATTTTACAGTTTTTCCCCCCCTACTTAGCATCTCTGTTTGTCTCGAGCCATCCTGCGATCACTCTGCCCTGTCTGTTTGTCTTTGTGCCTAAGTGGATGGGAAATATTTGTGAGACAGATGTTAAATGTGTTTTCCTGCTGTAGCCTGGATACTCCGAGCAGCACTCCGTGTTTATTTCAGGTTCAGAAGGCTGTGTATTGCAAGGGGGGGGTTCTGCAGAACGTCCGCCAACTGACAGACACTTTTCTGTCCCACCACGTACGTTGTCATACGTTTGTACTTTCTAACTGTACAAGTAGCTTGGATGGAGTTTTTCTTTTTTCCACATGACTGTCGGCTGTAACGCCGGTGACCTGAGAATTTACTTTATCAAGGTGCAACAACTTCAACAAGATAAGCTGTGAACTAATTCAGGGTCCGTCTCCTTGGAAGGACGTGGTCTGCCATTCCCATACTGATGTTCTGTGCAGCGTATCTTTTAATTTGTGAGAAACGGTAAATAGCAAAAGAGAATCACCAGTTGGCAGATGTAAAACAGGCCAATAACTAAACCATCTCGTTAGGAAAACACACAGAACATATGAGAGATACTGGTGATCAGAGAATCACTTTACCTTTATGAACACACTCCCTGTGTCTGACAACGATTTCCTGGTTTCTGCTCCACCTCGAGGCAACGACTGCATCTCATCAGAGCTCCGTCTTGATGAATTGACACTTACCTGCTCGGCTGTCACATCTCTCAGGCTGAAACGTAGAACTTTCGATCTGCAGTGTGAGCTGGGAACAGTGACTCATTAAGGGAGGATGAATGGATTGATGAACGATGGATGGATTAAGAGCTTTCTTCTTTATTTTGTAATCGTGAAGACTAAAGCGAAAAAAAAACCATCCCAGGAGATTTCCTGCTTTGCCACCGTGTAGAAGAAATGTCCCCGACACAATCTTTGTGGCTAATGAGTACACATGGATACACACTAAGTACTGGTGAGTCATTCTCTCCCAGTGGGTACGTGCTTCACAGAGTAAAACCACCAGGACTCTCAGGACCAAGAGGAGGCCTCCACATCGTCAAAGTGTTCCTTTCAGCATTTTCTCTTGTTTTCTTTTTGATTCTAAATTATTAATTATATTCAATAACATTGTCAGTGGCAGGTAGAGACGGGTTGTGTGGCTCGGTGTGCAGAACCGTGAAGCCGCCGCAACCACCGCTGCTGCACAAAGAGCTTTTCCCTGTTTATTCAAAGTTGTTATCATGATCGACAACGTCAGTTATGTTAATGAGCCTCAGCCGCCGCTGCTACACAGCGCCGGTCGCCTGATTGTTGATTTTTTATTCATATTGAACATATTGCATATCCAAATGGTTCCAAATTTTACACTGAGTTTCTTTGGGCCCTAAACAATACACATGCCAAGTGTGAAACGGAGAATTGAAAAGTTCTTGAGATATGTGAACCAAAAACAGACAGCGACTTCTGGAATTAGAAGATAAATGTCAACACAAAATGAAGAAACACTCCCAGTGATTGTAATCACAACATATTTATGTGCAGGGTTGTTCATTTAGAAATGAATTACGTTCTTTTAATTCTACTTATTAGCTCTGACACTGCTTCCCTGGAATGATGATACATGTGATACATGTGAACGGGGACAGAACACATTGTGAGGACCTCGGGGACTGGATCCCTGACTCTGCTGACGCTAAACACATCTGACAACTGGAGATGGATGCTGAACGCACGTGGTTAGATAACCGTGGCCACAGGAAAGCTGCGAGTTCAAATCCCAGAGGGAGAAATAATGTCAAACTGTCAGTTTCAGTATTGTCATCAGTTGTAATTATATTGGCTGTGGGCGGGAAGTTGTGGGTTTCCAATCTCCTGAGATCAATAGAGGCTGTCAGGGTGTGGACCGATCAGAGGGTTAGTAAAGGAGCACATACATTAAACATGTGAACTTCGCACACGCGTGTTGTGCATGTGGGATGGAAGAATTCATCAAACTAATAATTGCTGATTGCATCTTTATTCTGTGTCTCCCTCTATGTAGGTATGCGGATCCTGGTGACGCTGCTGCTGGACACTCTGCCCATGTTAGGAAACGTCCTCCTCCTCTGCTTCTTTGTCTTTTTCATCTTCGGCATTGTGGGAGTCCAGCTGTGGGCGGGACTTCTGCGCAACCGCTGCTTCCTGGGAGAGGATGTAAAAACGTAAGGACACTTCCTCATGTCCGTCCGGGGCTGGAATGATGGTCCCTAGGAAATTCTCTTTGCATTTGAGTCGTGGGAGGAATAAGTTAGCGGAGTGTAGGATCAGATTCGAGATGGTTTTCCTTGAGTTTAGATGACTGGAAAACACAGACTACATCAGGGGAACACTTAGATGTTGCCATACATTTTAATTTGCCCTCAAATAGAAAACAAGTCCACCATGAACCCTGCTTGACTTAGCAGTTGTCCACATGGTGACCAGCAGTGCCTGCAGCGTGCACATATGAAACCTTCCAACATGCTCAGCCCCACTTCATTCAAACATAAACTTTCTTTCTTTCCTCTGCCCTCTACTCTTCGTTTCTTCTCTTGTCTCTTTCATCTGTGCTGAGTTGTCACAGAGAGTCACAGTCGTCTTCTGCCTTAAGTTAAAATACAGAAATTGCAACTTATCCAAGTGGAGCCCTTGGGGTGTGGCGCTCAGTGTGACCTGTCAGTTACACTGAGAGGGTGGAGAGAAAAGGGACGTGTGTAGATGTAGCCTCAGGATAATGTTGGTTGACATATAAGTGCCTATAAATTGGAGCAGTACAATCCACCAGCTCTGAAACTCTTAGATGAAGAAATTAAATTCCTCTTCTTTGCAGATGTCAGGTTTAATCATAAAATCGTATAAAGTAAATCCTGAACATTTTACAAAAACTTTGATAAACCAACTTTATGCTATAATCATAATAATGATTCTTATTACTATGAATAAATGATAATAACCTATCTATTGCCTTTTGATTCAATCTAACACGCAAAATTATAGATATGTGACAAACATTTACGATCTACCAAATAAGATAAACACATAAATGGATAAACATGTATAGAACCACTAATACAGAGAAAGAACATCAGACATCAGTTTAGTCATGTGGAAAGAAAAAAAAACACATCTTCAAGGTTCACAACCTCATTAAGCCGAAAAACATAATTAAGAAAACCTTGGACCTTTCTGTTTTTGATGTAATGGTGCAAATTGTACCAGAGTTAATGTCGCTGAACGCTGATCAGAGAGAGAGCAGCAGCAGCTTCGTATTTCCTCGCCGGGGACTTTTTTTTATTTTGACTAGCCAGCATCTCACATATATTTCCAGTGTGATATACAACTTCTGTTTCTGCTGAATGTCTCTCAACGAGGTCCATCGACAGAATCCTTCAGGGGCCTGGACATTAACAACATTACTCTCTGTGCTGGCAATGTGCAGGCTTCAGACAATCAAGTCAGCGTTTATAGATCATATGTCAACAGTTCGTACGCTACAGATGCAAAAGCAAGCGGAGAGTCAGCATCCAGGAGGAAAACAGAGAGAGAAGCAGACCAGGGGGGGGGGGGGGGGGGGGGGGGTGGGGGCTGGAACACTGTAGGAATGAGGCAGCAGACTGGAAAAGTCTCTCTAAAAAAACCAACAACTGGTTCCTCCCCACTCGCACTTCACTCTGCAGAAAGGAACACTCACTGTGGTGGAGGGCTCTCCACTTTAAGGGAGGTGGAGAATAAATAAGCAGGTGAACTATAATGGAACATTCTCACCCACGCTGTTCCATAAGTAGGAAATATTAGCTGTCGCCATGGATACTGACTTGATGCCTCGTTCGCTGAGTATTTTGACTGATGTGTAGTTTTCCTTGGAATACGAAATATTCGTGGTATTTTTTTCTTTTACGTGAAGCAAAGTGTATATTAAATGTGATGGAAGTTTTTTTATAATACCTCGTACACATTCAGTGATTTGTCTGACGCGATGAGGATGTTGTGGCCAAAATGAGACCGTGAACTGAAACTGTGAAGTGAAATGTATACATTTTATGAATGGAATACATTTATCAGGGTAGAGATCGTTTTGAGTAAATTGAGGATTTAAGTTTAAAAGATTTGTTTCTAGTGATTGCAAACCTCAGGAAGTACTCACCAATCAATCAGCCGTGTATGACTAACGTTTCATTCACTGTGATGTCTTTCAGTGGTGTTTTTATACTTTTTCCATTCAGATTGTACAACAAGTCCCTCGAGCCCTACTACATGTCTGAGGAGGGCGAGGAGAGCCCGTTCATCTGCTCGGCTCCGCGCGAGAACGGGATGCTGCGCTGCAATGATTTGCCGCCCTACATTGAGGAAAAGATGGAATGCTCACTGGAGGCTCCGCATCAAAGCTCAAATGGCTGCGTAAACTGGAACCGGTACTATAATGTGTGTCAAGCCGGGAACTTCAACCCTCACAAAGGAGCTGTGAACTTCGACAACATTGGCTACGCCTGGATAGCCATATTCCAGGTAAGCAGGGTTTAAAGTGACAGTTTTGGATGTGGAAGCTAAAACTTTTGTAGATTTTACTTTAATTTTGTCAAACCTGGACATCTATTTTCCACCTCCCATGTATTGAAAGGTCAAAGTCTGCCGTTCCTCCACTCAGGCCCACAGAGGACTTGTATCATGACCGAAAGCGTTTTCCTCTCCACACAAACATATTTTTCTCTTGTTCCCCCTCCTGCTGATCGCGGCTCCCTTGGAGACCGTGCTGGTCTTTGTGGTGACGCCGTCTGAGCTGCTGTGATATGAATTCCAACCCTTTTTTTTTCAATAGATTTGACCAGGGCCTGCTGATAGATCTTTCTCTGTGTGTAACAAAAACAACACAACACGTCTTTCTCAAAGAGCCGTACCTGAAAAACACCCCAAACCCCATGAATACTGAACACACACACACAAACGGACACTTAATCCCAGTGTCAGAGGCTTTAAAGATTTGATTCTTTTGGTCCTTTAGTTTTCCCACAAACACACATTCATTTTGAATCTATTGTAACGGCCATTGTTTAGGAGGTAAATCCAAATTCAAAGATGAATATAAAGTTTGTATGGTTTAGTTCACTGGGCTGTTACGTTGTGGCAGGTGGAGCCAAATGCAAGAAAACACACACACTTGTGTTGACAATGACCAAGAAAGTGTTTATTGTGACACTCGAGTGGATGGCGACGAATAGGAAAAGGGATTCCAGTAGACAAAGACTGAGGGGGGAACGAAATGTCAGTTGGCAGAGCAGAGCGGAGGATGAAGCCCGGGCTGGCAGGGGAACGAGGAAACCTAGAGGCTGGGGGAGATGAGCCGGCTTTGTGGTGGAGAATTGTGCAGCGCCGTGGCAGACGTGATGACCCTGGAGCTGGAGGAAAGACTAGTTAGTACAAATACACAAGGAGACAACATGGAAAACAAAGCACAAAGCGAAGCATCCTTGGCGTCAGACTCCAAACTGGACACTGATATTCCGATATACCCTGAGTGAATAATACACCACCGTGTAAACAACCCTGGTCGCATTATGTAGAAATGTACACGTCTTCATCACAGCCTGTTGTTAACTGCTTGATGACACGTGCCCCGGGTTCCACCCAGGACAATATTCTGACTTTAATCTCGTGATATTACGACTTGATTTTCATAATCTCAGAGTTTTCTTTTATTCAACGTGGCCCTAATACGATGTGATTGTTTATCCTCTGTAAAAATATTCTAGCATTTCGAAACAGAGTAAAAGATGAGACAGGAAAATAAAAGTGATGGCGATACAGAGGGAGAGAGAGTGAATGTATATTGAAAAAAAGAGAGTGTGTTATTGAATGGTAAATGAGCTGTTAGGCTTGTTATCCCAGTCTACCGCTCTATTCCTCCTGCATCTGTAAATATAAAGAACATGAATTATACATCTCAGCACAGGGCTCTGAAAAACATTTCAGCCCATGGCCTCAAATTACGTGACTACAGGGTTACCCTGCGACTCCTGCAGAGTTCAACAAGCTGTTATGATGTCCCGTTTGGTAGCAGCCACAGTCAAACCTGTGGCATAATTGGGTCCCGACCCGGGTTGGGCAATACACAAAATATACAGTGACAGCTTCCTCTTTCCATTCCTCGGTTGTTTTCTTCTTATTGGTCTGTGGAAATGAAACCAGCTGCAGCCAGGGTTGTTTAAGATCAGGTTCTAACGTTTGACTGGTTGTTTAAAACATTTTCTTCTGAAAGACAAGTTCAGGCTGCACCACTTTCCAAGTCATAGGTTCGCTGTGCAGTTCACACTACACAACCTGCTGTCCTGTTATTGGGAGTCGTGCAGCTGTTCTGAGGTCACACTACACAGAAATATGAAAACACACCCGGAGAGTGACACAGGAAAGTGCTCGTCTTCTGGGCTTCGGCCTCTTTTTCGCCTCCTGAACAGCTAGTTGTCTCTGATTCCTTTAGATATTTAGCCTGTTAGAAATATAGAAAAAGAAAAACCAAGCGATTGATGCCTGACAAATCGATTTGGCTCTAATCTGGGTCTGAGTTCCAAAATTTGTGCGTGTGTGGGAAATCGGGCAAAAATTCTTGTAGTGAGAACGATAATGTTTCTGACCCATCTGGACATTCACATCATTTACATCATCGTCAATTAGTTTGTGTTTTACAACCAGTTCACAGAGAAAAATCCAAGCTAAGAGTGAAGCAATGATTAAAAACATAGGAGGAGAGGTAAAGGAGGTCAGAGCGATCATCCGTCTAGTTAATGACCGCTGACCCTGAGACACACTCATTAGTGTCCAGGAGAATTCAAGAACCATGTGTCATTCTCCAGTGACACACGAGAGCACGATCTCTGCTCCACACGCATGACATTAGCATGTATTACGAGGCTGAACGCTCGGCCGGCGTTCTCTCATCTTCAGGTTGGCTGAGGAGCAGAGGTCGGCCTCAGGGTCAGGGAGTAATTTGTTCAGGTTTCTCGCCTCCATCTCTTAACCAGGATGGAAAAGAACCAACTAAGAATCTCCTCTTTTCCTTCACATGCGTTTTATTGACTCCTTCAAACACATGCAACAGGACTTTATAGTCACATTTACTCCGGAGTAAATGGTCTTTAATGAAAGTCTTTTATTTTGTGGTGTTAAAGAGGATTTGTATTTTCATTGCACTCTGTGATTAACTCGATGAATGAGGGTGTGAAGTGTGAGAACTCCCTGACTGTCCCACAGATCTGGCTCGACGTTTTTTTATTTAATTTCTGTACCATTAGGTGGTTTTGATGGCTGCTTGTGTACCGTTTGTTTTCATGGAATAAAACAATACACAGCGATTATGTTTTTGAAGTGTGGTTTTGCTCACAAATGAGAATCCTTGGCTCTTTTGTCAATCTGGTGCAAGAGAAGCTTTCCAGAGAAGATGGGATTAGTCATCCCAGGTTGTGTGTGGGTGTGCGTTTGACTCTCTATCCATAGAGGTATGCATTCATGTGTCTGTTGGCATGTGTGTTTGTACTCATGCCATTGTTGTGTGTGCTCTGGCGCTGCGATGTGTGGCGCTAGCTGAGGTGTAAATGTTGAGGTGTGAGCGTATTATTGGCTCAGCTGAGCCACCGCTCATCATCTCAGCTGCTCATTAGCATTGTGGCCACATGAAAGCGCTGCGTCAGTAAACACACACACAAACACACACACTCACACATAGAGGCTGGAGGGACACCATTTTTAAATACAGAATAGGAAATGTCCTCCATCTGACTGCTGTGTACTTTGAATATTTTGCGTGCACAGTGTTACACATGTGTGGTTTGTGTTTTTCTGCTGCTCCTCTACATTATATTACAGCGTCTCCCTCGTTGTCCCTCTGTGACTTTTTGTCTCTGCCTCCAGGTCATCACACTGGAAGGATGGGTCGATATCATGTACTATGTCATGGACGCACACTCCTTCTACAATTTTATATATTTTATACTGCTCATTATTGTAAGTACCAGCTTGAGTTTATTTTTCTTCTGTTTCTTTAAACCTCTCTTATTTTGATATGTTGCTAGTATTCAAAGAAAAGGGGAATAAATAAAATATTGTAATTTAACTTTTAATTAGATTCAGAATATGTCATCCACATCTACAGGGGTTGTTTGAACCTGAGTTTTTCACTGGTATCCTGCTTACAGCCACCTGTAGATTTTAGTATTAATTCAGAACATCCAATATCATTATAGTTTAAAGTTTTAATTTGTTTAACATACCACCCTGTTTTTAAGGCTCAGATAAAACTACTAATTACACCAAAGCCATTCTGAATTCAGGACTACCTGGAATACAGAGTTCTTACATCTGGCTCCTCTTACTACAGCTGTGTACAGTTTTTAGTATTTTCTAAAACACTTTGCTCCTGAAAGTTGTTTTTGTGTACTCGTATGTCAGTTCTGCTTGAGAAAACCTGGAATAACCTTCTTAAAGTTAACCACTAAACTTTGCTGGGAGCAGAACTCCCCTCTGCTGAAGCTCGTCGGCTTCTTATCTTATGAGGCTGTTGTGGGTTTTCAAAGATCCCAGCTTAGGCTATATTTTGCGATGCCGTCTGAGCTCCCTGCCCGGCTGTCATTTGATGTAAAAGTGCTTATTATACATTCAAAAAAATTGGGGGGAAGAGCAGAAGGGGTTTGAGAGAGAGAGAGGAGTCGTTGGCGGAAAGAAAACCAAAGTGATTCATATAGAAAGTGGAGGAGACTGATTAAGACAAATGACAATGTCAGAGGAATTATTCTTTCAGAAGATGGAGCTTGTCTAATTTCCTGTTGCTCTTTTAATAACACACGGTAATGAAATGTTAAATAGACAATTTAATCAGATTTGATATATATTTCTAACCCACCGCTGAGGCCATCTCGTCAGAGGATCATTCAAGTTTCACATTTTGGAAATAAAAGCATAAGAAAAAGTTTACATCTTGTACACTTTAAACATCTTGAAGGGACAGAAGCAGCCTTGGTTTTGATTTTCTATGTTTTCAAATAGAGCAACCATTTCTCGTTGCTCTAACAACACAATGTCTTCTCATGTATCACTACAAAGCTGCAGTTTGATCCCTTCAACGTTTTCTCTACCTCCGCACCCAGGTGGGCTCTTTCTTCATGATCAACTTGTGCCTCGTGGTCATCGCCACCCAGTTCTCTGAGACGAAGCAGAGGGAGAACGCCCTGATGAGGGAGCAGCGCGCACGCTACATGTCCAACGACTCCACGCTCGCCAGTTACAGCGAGCCCGGCTCATGCTACGAGGAGATGCTACGCTACATCAGCCACCTGTATCGCAAGTTCACACGCAGGCTGCAGAGGATATACTCCGGATGGCACAGGTTAGAGACCAGCTTCTTTATATCATCTGGGAAAAATCCAAACGCTACTTCCAAAGTCTGTGTTATGGTTTGCTCATGTTTCTGGTTCATTAGTTGTTTTTATGCACAGAAATATCCAGTTAAATAACATTTTGTCAGCATTTCTCCACCTTTACGACAGAGTCTTAGGGCCCATTAAATGTAAAAATTAAATTACAAGACTTAAGGCGTAATTTTATACAATTTCTATTCCCTGAAAAATAAACCACATTTTATTATGCACGGCCTCAAAAATGGTTGAGAACACACAAAAAAACAGACCTGGAAGTAGACAACACACACCTGGAAGTAGAAAACACACACCTGGAAGTAGACAACACACACCTGGAAGTAGAAAACATACACCTGGAAGTAGAAAACACACACCTGGAAGTAAAAAAACACACCTGGAAGTAGACAACACACACCTGGAAGTAAAAAAACACACCTGGAAGTAGAAAACACACACCTGGAAGTAAAAAAACACACCTGGAAGTAGACAACACACACCTGGAAGTAATACCTTCTCTGTTCACGTTCATGTCTCTTCTCATCTGACCAGTAAACGTCGTAAAAAGGTGAATCCTAATGGAAGCGGTGGCGGCAGTAACGGCGGGGGTAATGGACACGGCCACGGTTCCAGCAGGGGATGCGGCGGATCGGGACCCAATAGCGCATTGTGGCTGAGGCCGATCCACAACCTCCTGCAGCACCACCAGCACCAGCACTGTCGCCTCAGCAACGGCGGGCAGCACACCATCAGCGTGGGAACCGCTGAGCACACGGACAGAGAGGGAGGAGGGGAGGAGCTGGAGATGAAGTCGCTTCCTGTGCGGAGAGGAAGTACACATGAAAATAACAGCGGCGGTAGCGGTGCCCACCCAGCTGTTGTCAGCCCTGGCATGGGGGTATTGCTTGGGCGGCTGAATGGTGGGATGAACTATCCCACCATCCTGCCGTCTTTTGTGTGCAGCTACAGCAGCAAGACGCCGCCGCCTCACTCCCAGCAGTGCAGGCCGGGCCCAGAGCAGCACCCGACAAATCACCCGGCGTCGGAACACACGGAGACGCTGAACAAGCTCTACAAGCTCATGGGACAACACAGTAAGTGTTTAAAACTCTCTGAACATCTTGATTTTTGCTCTTTTGTTCTCTCCCCTTTCTTCACGGGTTTCACTGACCTCTATTTCTCTTCACATTCTGTACGAGATGTTTTCCCCTGGGCTCCATCTTTGTTATCACACTCACCTTTTCATTCTCAGTTCTGCCGGTTCCTCGGTGCTCTTCCTCAGTTTGAGCGGAGGTAGCCTGTGGCTGTGTGTGTGTGTCTCAAGCAGCACTTAGTAAGGACTGACAGGAAATCCATGTCTCAAGTGTTACAGTTATTAATCCAGGGAGGGGATGAAGGGGAGAACTGGGAGAAATCAGCCGGTGCAAAGTAAAATGAAGAAAATCACAGGTGTGCGCTGGTATTTTTGAACAATGTGGAAGATGAAAGAAGAAACAGATGGAGTTGAGAGGAGACGCACAAAGTATGAAAGACTCAGATTCCAGAGGGAGGCCGAGGTAGAGAGAGAAATAAATCACATCTATTCAGAGCAGAGGGAGAAGAAGAAGAGAGAAAGGGACAGAGAACATGACATGAATCTGTGTTTATTGGGAATAGGAGAAACTGACTGTTTGGTCTCAAAGGTTCCATGTTTTACACTTTTCTGGTATTTTGTTTTGGTGTTTGGATATTCACAAGAATATATATATTTGTGGATTTAAGAACCTCAGTATAGTTTTGCATCTCAACAACAGGGAATTTTGTCTCCGTCTCTGGGCCCCTGTTCCTATTGGTTGACTTTATTCCAGAAAGCCAGGCCGACCACAGCGAACTGATGCATCATTCTACTGCAGCTTGTCAAAACCCACCAGTAAATGCAAATAACGATGGCCAATCGACAGGATTCTATAAGATATTAATTCACCCGGTCAAAGGGATAAACAGACTTTTGCCTCTTTTCCAAACCTCCTCCACGTCGCATTGTTATTGCCAGAAATTCTCGACTCTGCACTGCCCTCTAGTGGATGTACTGCTTAACAACCATGCTAGCATAAAAGATACATGAAAGTATGTGGACAGTGACGGTTACATGGTCTGAAATGGACGTGTCTCTTCTCCTGTGGTCTCCAATACTATTGTCCTTGGGAAGACTGTGCAATGACATATTGGCTTCCGGACAATATATATGTCAGTAAAAAGCCAATAAAAGTGTCAGGATTTCATTGAGATTTCTCTGTCTTGTCACTTTATATCTCAGTGACACAATGACAACTGCATGTTGTGTTGTTGATAAAGTTAAAACAACAGAAGTGGATCTGGGAGTCTGGCTGAGGGCGGAGACTGTGTCCTTGTGGCATCTCAAAGTCACAGATCTCATGACGGCTCGTTTTCAATCAGTTTGTGAAAACAGTCTCTTTGCGTTTCCTCCATGAATCAAGCGTTTTGTTAATTTCACTCTATTTATATGACATCTAGACCCATAAGCAAGCCTTGGAAATCTGACTGTTGCCAACGATACTGCGCTACACACTCATTCACACACAGCTGGCTCCCGACACTCCAAACATAATTAAGTGCACATGAATTAGTTCCTTGCTGGAGTGAAGAGTCGGTGTGTGAAGTGTGATAAATACGGAAAAGACAGAGATGAGGAAGAGCGCCAAGGAAAAGAAACACGGCGAGTGTGTCGGACGTGTTCAAACAGTCGATGCACCTCTGACCGGGAGGCAGTCAATATGAATCCTCAGAGAGTGAGTGCAACACGTTCTACCTCAACTCCACCTCTGCCTCTAATGTGTGTGGAAGGTTGCACAGTTTAAATTATCTTGTTTGTTTTTATTTGGACTTTAAGAACAACGACGCACCTTCTCAAACCTAATTTGTAGCAAAACTAATATAAATGATATTATAATAGATTGTACATTTTATTTATTCATAGCTCTTTTCAAAACACAGTGATAGGGTGCTTTACAAGGAACAATAGAAATTAGATATAAATTGAATTGCCATTGTGAAAAGAGTAAAAACAGGGTTAATTAAATAAAACATTATAAAATGATATAAGTTAGTTGTTAAGATCAGAACCTACAGAGAGCAAACCTATGAAAAGGTGCCTTTAAGAGATTTAAAAGTTTTCCACAGGGAGATTCTTCCAAAGTTCCAATAAAATCGAATCTAACATGTGTTATAACGTAATGTGGCGTTGAGTCGAATTTGAAAAACCTCTTGAAGATTTGTGTGGATACCAACAACCTGTCCAGAGTCAAAATGCTCAGACTGACATGGAGATTTATTCAAGAAATTACAAATGACAACAATTTTCTTTTATAAGAAAGTGTTGTAAACGACTTGCTGTGCTGTTTGAAGCTGCGTCTGAAGCGCTGATGTTACCAGAAGTCTAGTTTCTGTCTCTGCTGGTTTTCCGCCGTGCTTTGCAGTTCCTCCGTGCTGATTTTAAGAGGATGTAGTCAGAGAACAGAGGGTGAGAGGAGTCAGCCAGGATCGGGTGGTGTGGGCGAGCTCTCACTGCAGAAACCGCTTTTGGCTCTCAGCTGAGATAGGACATCCCTTCTGACACATGAAACACCATCCCAGCATCATCCCTGTACCTGAATGTCTCCTGTCTACATATGTCTCTTTCTCGATCCATCGTGCTTTGTTCTTTAAAATAGCAACGTGTTTTAAAATTGTGTTTCCCTCAGTCTGCACTCACAGCAATACGCCTGATGAGCAGGAGCTTGTGCTTTGCAGTGAATCCGGCCTCGTTGCCCTGATTCGGCTTCATGCAGTACAGTTTGTCCTGTTTTGTTGTTGGAGGTTGTTAAGGCTGCGTGCAAACCAGGGCTGAAAATGAAAATGGTGAAATAACATTTTCATCTGCAGTTGTACATGTTTTCTAAAAGGATGTAGAATCAAATAAAGGACACTGCCATGGCAATACAGCAGCAACTAGAGGTGTACTCAGAAGGAATAATAATAATAACAGTCCCCTTAAATTCAGTCAAGCTGCATCAAATTATACAAACTAGATATGCCAGCTTTCTTTTATTTATCGAGAGCCATTTATTATTCCTTGAGAAAGTGGTTGAAGAAAGTGAAAAAGAATTCTTGGATCCACCTCAAATTTTAATGGCTTCTTTCTTGTTCCATCCTCACACTGAGTTTTGTGGAAATCTGTTCTGAAGGTTTTGTGTAATCCTGCTGAGAATCAAACCAGCCAACAAATAAACAAATGGACAAGGCCGTAAACATAATCTCCTTTTTTTGGAGGAAATACAGCAGATTACCAGTTTACTCATTATTTGTGTTTTGTAAGATTGGTTAACATTCATCAATCCAGCATATTTCATATAAAACATAAGCCACACATTGTATGTCGGTGGATTACGATACATAAATCAACCGCATCATTAAAACAGGAAACCGGATTCAATTTTGTGGCTAATCGGTGTAAGTGGCTGTATTTTTGGTAATTTGTGCAACATCTCCATTAACGTTGGACGTGTTTGTCCTGCTCACGAGTTCTTGGAACGATCCGACTGCGACATCTGACCGTCTCCACCCGTTTCCCTCACTCAGGTCGCCAGAGGCTGTTGTACCAGCTGGCGGGTGTGGTGCCCAGCCCTCTGCTCCTGGAGCTGCTCAGCTGCCCTTTGTGTGCTCGC
Source organism: Hippoglossus hippoglossus (assembly GCF_009819705.1). Classification (NCBI taxonomy): domain Eukaryota; kingdom Metazoa; phylum Chordata; class Actinopteri; order Pleuronectiformes; family Pleuronectidae; genus Hippoglossus; species Hippoglossus hippoglossus. Next base: position 18,207,780 of record NC_047158.1, read on the forward strand.
AGCCTGGAGACCTTAGAGCTGGAGCTGGGAGACCTGGAGGGAGGAAGAGGAGAGGACGGACTGCACGACTTCCCCCAGGTCAGAACCGACTGCTCTAATGATGATGTTTAACACCGATGAGAAAACGTATTAATGTGGGTGACGGTGATGGCTGCTATGTACGTATGAAAAAATCAAAACAGCAGATAAACAATGAAATAGAATCAAGTTGATCAGCATCGTAACCAGAGGACGAGTTTTCCATCCGTCCCACTTTTGTGAATGCGATATATCCCGGGAATGGTGAGAGGTAGTTTCTTCAGATTCAACGAATTCAACCAAACGTTCACTCGGACTCAAGGATGAATTGATTGGACTTCAGTCGTCAAAGAAAAGTCGAGGTCGCTGTGAAATATCGAAACGTATTTGCTGTAACTCAAGAAAAAATACACAAATTTATTAAATTCCGTCAAAATCTTCAAAACATGAGATACGGATGTGAACTGAAACCTATCAGGCAGTAGTTCTGCTTTTTGTGATTATTTGTCTACTGTCTATAACTACAGCCATATAAGAAATGGTTGTTTTAACTGAAAATCAAGACCAAATCGTTATTTTTCACGGTTTTGGCCTCTGTTTAAGTGACGCGTCCGTCTTTCCTCCAGAGCGGAGACCTGAGAGGTGGCAGAGGTCGAAGCAGGCGGCGGGGGGTGGTGGAGTACAAAAACGGAGCGGTCCGGGCCTGGGTGAACTTCAGGGAGAAGCTGAAGAGGATCGTGGAGAGTAAATACTTCAATCGGGGGATCATGATCGCTATCCTCGTCAACACCCTCAGCATGGGGATCGAGTACCACGAGCAGGTAAGACACAGGCTGACACAGGCCTGAATAGAAACCGCAAACAGATTAGATCAGTGGTTCCAATCTGAATGACTCACTTTCATCAGGAAACGAGCAGAAATGTTTGTCTCTGTTTATCTATTCTGGGAATTCTGCCCAACCAGTACAACCGGTACATGTGGAATTTGTGGGTAAAAATGGCATTTCGCTGGTAGAGAATTTAAATTAGAGGAAATGAGGATATAGAGGGGGGAGGAGGCGGAGGAGGCGGAGTGACTCTCTCTCTGTTTCTCACACACTTGCACACAAATAGCCATCGAGACACTGACACACACTCTCCAGGTTTGTGTTTCGAGTTTTTTCCCGTGTGGCCAACATGTGGGAAGTAATAATAATAATAATAATAATAATAATAATAATTTCCCATCAGAAAAGCAAACGTATAAACCCCAACAAGAAGATTCTTGTGTGTAAGTCCAGTCCCTCCCCTCGTCTCTCCGGCTCTCCTTGCCCCCCTCTCCCCTAATTCACTCCCCAGGGAATGTGTTCGTCTGTCTGTGTGTGTGTGTGTGCGTCTGTGTGTTCGTATGTGTGTGTGTGTGTTTCTATCTTTGTGGTATAAACACAGGGAATGACTGGGAGAGCCATGGCCTTATTGGGCCAAGAACACACACTCGTATACAGACAGAGAGAGAGAGAGAGAGACTGAAGTGTTACGTAAGAGCTCCTCCTCCCCTCGGTACTCATCGTTCCCTTTTGGTGACACCTAGCCAAACTTTATGAGACTGAGTGTGTGTGAACGCGTGAAGGAGTGTATGAACGTGGGAGGCATAGTGGAGCCTGTGAGCGAGTTCAGAGAGAGAGAGCGAGAGGATTGATGCTCGTCTTGGCTGCGTTTACACTGACTCCAGATTGGGAAATGGAACATTTGTCATCGGAGCTGCGCCGAAGTAAAAAGCCCACATGTGAAGTGATGGAGGCAAATTGATTTAGACGACGTTTTCTGGCCACTCGCATCAGATTGTAAACGGTCTTTGCCTTCACGTTCCTCGTGTGGTTACATAAAGTGATGATAAGTGATAATCGACCCCGACGCCGACATAAACATGTGACTCTGGGTTCTGAAATGCAACTTGATGCTGTTAGAGGAAAGAAACAGTGTGGAGGGTGAATCAGATCACACCTGAGAAATACATCAGATTCAACATAACAGTATAAGTATAAAACATACACACACAGAGAAGAAGAGCAGGTTTCAAGTTTCATGATTAAAACACAATAATGTGTTTGAGAGTTTACTGCTCAATTAGTTGAAGGTGCATATATCATGTCCCGAATTATAAATATATATACTAATATATGCTTCTATATATGAGTTGGTCTTTTTGTGTTTTTTCCAGTGTCCTGCTTAAAAATCACGCTCAATCTCCTTTCCTGCTTTGCCAGATGACATTTTTAAGTTTTCTTATCTCATAGATCTATAGGCAAGGTCACATTCAGAGCTGTATACGGGCACAAGCAAAGACTTTATCCTCTCCAGGGCAGACACGTTGTTTTTTAAAGTCAAGTCTAAAGCCTTAGGTTTGAATAATAACTGGAGACCGTAGTAGATTAGTACATCGACCGTGTATAAAGACAGCTTCTTTTGAAACCCCTCACTTATCATCATGGTGAACTAGCTCTTCTACTCTAAGTGAGACGAGGGATGAGTGTCTCTTTTTTATTTTGCCCACCTCCATTTTCCCCCCTGAGACTTGAAAGGAACCTGCTCCTGTGATCCTTAAAGCAGCCCGCGCTTCCTCACAACCTCTTGTGCATCAGCCAGAACCACAATTCACATTCAGTCTGTGCCAGTTCCTCCTCCTCCGTTTTTTATTTCTTTTCTTTTAACACTTCAAACCTCCAGCTCCCAGGTTTGTGCCCTCCAGCTATTACTGCATTTTATTTTGTCTTGTTTTAACACACTGTGTCAGCCACAGAGTAAAGCACAGATAAATTTGTCCCTTCTATGAGGCATTAAAAATGTAAGTTCTGCAACGTACGCTGTGAAGGCGGTTGTTCACAGATGTAATGAAAATGCCACTATAGTCCACTGGTGGGTAATAATGTCCTGCATGCGAGTCTTAACATTGTGTGTGTTTAAGTTGAGAGATCTTTTAAAGCTTCATTGAAGTGCTTTAAAGTTTTTATGTGGTGCCTGTCTGGGAAGGGAGACACTAGTTAAAACTAAACAGCCAGAGCAGCAAACACATAGACTCTATTCAGTCTGTGTGCACGGCTTCATTTCCCACGACAGGACAGGTTGAGTCCCCTGACGGTCCATCTGAGTCCTGTTGTCCCTGCACAGGCCCCGTCGGCTTCTCAACCGTCCCAATTAACTCAAAAGCTCATCAGCCCGAAATAGTGAACATCCCCAAAAAACTGAGATGGGGTTTTGCTTTAGGTTTCACAGCCTTGTTCTGCACTGCAGCTGCACTTCACAGAAAGAAACCCCGTTCCTTTAGCAGGGGTCTTTTCAAACTAGGGCAACAACACAATGTAAAAAATACTCAATTACAGGCACATGTCTGCCATCAACCTTTTACAGGAGAAAAAGTATATTTTCTTTATTCAGAGCAAAACTTGTTTTATTAAGGGATTTAATTTGATTGCGAGGGAAAACATTATATCCCCCTTTTCAAAATCCAAACACAAAACCATCACTTGTCTGCAACAACCAAAACATCTCAGATTTTGGCAGTAAACCCTGTTCGGACTCCGGTTAACCTTCAGTGTTTGAGATGTCTTGCCTGGTTTTGCCTGGTTGACTTCACTGTTGGTTGTAACCATTAAGTGAATATATATCTATACACATACTTGAAAAAACATACAGATTTACACATCATAATAAAGTGCGGGTATAGTCATTTAAAGAATTAAATGGAAAATGTTCAAATTTAGACGATAGAGGTGGAAGGAAGAAGTGTGTGAGTGTCTCTGTGTGTTTGAGGTGAGGTGCAGCTGTGTAGTGTGGCGCCCTCTATCAGTGATTCCCGTCATGATCCTCAGCTGAAGCAGCAGTGTCCTGACCGGGTTATGAAAGTATTATATAAGTGTCTGATTATGCAAACTGAAGGAATCATACGAGGGGAGGAAGTCACACAAATTAACAGATTAAAAATAGAGGGTGATGGAAATTTCATGTGAATTTGCCAAACGGAGCCAGTGAAAGTGGAGGTGTGATGAAAAGCGGAGTGATGACTTATCAGGGGATTTGATTAATACGGTGGTGATATGAGGAAAACAGAGATGTGCTCCATCACTTTCTGTCTAACCTTCATTTTTCAACTTGTCATTTGTCATTTGAGGAAAGTGGCCTCAAGGATGAGCTCAGGAACAAAAAAAATGGGAAGTGATGAGAATACTTGCAAAGTTAATGATGGAAGTGATAAAGTGTTTTGCGAGATGATAAATCATCAATCGATTGGATCAACCTGACGAACTGGGCTGTGATACTTTATACCGTGTTTCATTCATCGCTGAGAATATCCAACGGACATTTCTCGTTTACGGCAGCACGACCGTGGTTATTTCTGCCAAATACGCCAATCAAAGACCACACCCACCGCCGGTCCAGAGCCAAGCAGTCGATCAGCGAGTCAGTTAGTCAATGAAATCAGCTCTGAATTCATCAAATCACTTGATAAGTTGTAACGTTTCAAATCCATGTTTACTGCTCCGTTTCTTTACCTCCACTTTTATATAGAGAGATTTTGTTACTTGCACCAATCACAGAATAATAAATTGGATTTTGACATTGAACAAGAGATGGTGCAGACTTTTCACATAATGTATAACTAGATGTTTCTGCAGGCTGCTGACAGACAGAGTGGAATAACCCAGGATGAAGGTGAACTCCTCCCTGTGTGTTCCTCCCGGCCTTCAGCGGATCATATAAATTCCTCCTCCTTCCAGTGCCACAGCAGATTTTCAAGCCAGAACTGTATTAAGTTATTAATCAATCAAGGTGCAAAGCCAAAAACATTTAACAAAACCAGCTAATCCAGAGTTTTCTAACTTAATTAAATCAAAAAAGAAAAAACCTATCTGTGCTCGTAGCAGGATGTCTGGGATTTTGTATTTCACATTAATCACGGCAGTGTGTTAATTAATTCAGAATATGATCCATCTGCTTTTATTCACCATGGGCCTGGATACGAGATGGGCTTTGGGCCTTGTTGATCCCCCAGACGTTTTTAATAACTTCCCATCATTGCATTAAACACTGATTGGCGGTTTAGGATGACTCAGTCGTCTGGGAATCATCATTATTCATTAGGTGTTAATACCAGGGAATCATAATGCTGTATGAAGAAGTATGGGAATGTAAAGTATGGGAGAGGAATGAGAATGTCATATAAGTACAGAGAGTGTCAGCAAAGGACACTTCTGAGTGTGCAGGAGGACGATATGAGGTTTAGCAAATGGTGGACATCTTGGAAATCCACACACAGATACACATGATACAGACAATCAGGTTAATGAGTTTGTTTTTTACTGAATCTCTTACCTTTAATGGCCTTTTTAATGCTTTGATTTACTCGAGCAGGTCAGAAGCACTATATCTAACCTCAGGCATGTGCAGGTTGCATGGATGGATGTTGATGTGTGATATATCTGTAAAGTGTCGAGTCTGCAACAATTCTTTTCAATGCATCCGTCACCTTTATATCACTGATTCAGCTCAAGCCGAAGGGGTCGCGGCCCCATGATGCATTTACCAGAGCACAAAACTGCTGGGTTTTCCATAAAAGACTGAGCCGCATGCTTTTTTCCGTGGGGGGGTCTAAATCCCTGACTGTACTGTGAGGTAAGTGGAGTGGGTCAGCAGTGATAGATGAGCGCCGTTGTTCCCATTTGATTGATTGGCCCTGACTACGGCTCTGAATTTGACTGATATCGTCTCAGCTTAGGGCACAAAGACTAAAAGGGATTTTACAGTTCTTGGATAATAGGTTGGAGATATTTATTGACCCGTTTTCGTATATTTCTTCTTGTTTTCTATGTTTCTTTCTTCTCGCCTCTTTTTTCTCGTCCGTCTCTTACTTTCTATCTTTCTCCCTCCATCCCTCCGTCCCTCCATCCCTCCAGCCCGAGCAGCTGACTGATGTGTTGGAGATCAGTAACATCGTCTTCACCAGTATGTTCGTCTTGGAGATGGGCTTCATGCTGCTGGCGTTCGGCTTGTTCGGATACATCAGGAACCCGTACAACATATTCGATAGCATCATCGTTATCATCAGGTAATATTCACCCACCTATACTTATCTTTGCATTTTAACTTACATGCTTCTCTCACTGAAACCTGTTCGACTACAACCACTCCTGATTCCTACTCTTGATCGAACCGTGTGTCAGATCAGCATCGATTTCACAAACTACACAACAGCTCTGATTCAGGGCCACACCCCTCTTCACATTTCTTCTGTAGCCCGTCAGTCATTAAGTCTCGAGCGTCAGATTCAATCTTTACAGTAGCTATGACTGTCACAGTCATGATGGATCAAGTGGGAGCTGCTCGGCTTTGCCGCCTCAGCAGATTCTCCATCCTGTCGGACGCCGTCTGCCTGTCATCGTTGCTGATGGAGCTCGTATCAGATCAGGGAACCTTGAAATTTGTGGCTATGTTAAATGTGCGACTGAAGGGGAGACACTACAGATTACAGATTTACTGTCAGTGAGCCTCTTTAAAAGAAAATGTGAAAATATATGTAATGTAATGTTGACTTTTAATATAACTTAGTTTGAATATTAGTTTGATTTAGACTTAAAACACAACATTTGACCGTGTTTTAATCAGTTTTCCACCAGCTGTGCAAATTGCAATTTGTCTTTTTTTGCGGTTCTCAGCGTGTGGGAAATCATTGGCCAGTCAGACGGCGGGCTGTCCGTCCTGCGAACGTTTCGTCTGCTGCGGGTCCTGAAGCTGGTTCGCTTCCTGCCCGCCCTGCGGAGACAACTGGTGGTGCTGATGAAGACCATGGATAACGTGGCCACCTTCTGCATGCTGCTGATGCTTTTCATCTTCACGTTCAGGTGTGCACACGCAACACGTCACCTCCCCACAGCCCATCTTGAATCTTGAAAATGTACATTTTCTTTTTTATATCATGTAATGTCTGCGTTGTCCTCACTTCCCTGCAGTATACTGGGTATGCATCTGTTCGGCTGCAAATTCGGTCTCAAAACGGAAGATGAAGACACAATCCCTGACCGCAAGAACTTTGACTCTTTACTTTGGGCCATTGTCACCGTGTTCCAGGTAAGTTCTCGTCTCCGTAACTTAAAGATTGTCCCTATAATTCCCATTTGGTTTTGGAAAATGCTGCTGTATCTCAGAAAAAGTGGAAAAAAATGGCAGCCAGAGCGTCACGTCCTGAGTTCAGTGTATTTGTTGCACTTATATTTTTATCCCGGCATCGACCGTGTGTGCTCTTTTGGCATCTCAAATCAAAAATGTCAAACTCTGAGTGTGTTTACGCGAATGTGTGTATTTGTGTGAGCCAAACTTAACTGCCAAGTTCTGCTCATTAGTCGACTGCAGTGCAATGAGAAATTCTGCTTATGCATACAACACCCCCCCCCCCCCCCATCCCCTCTTTTCTCTTTCACTACTATTTTTTGCTCTCCCCATGTGGAGATATCATTCAATTGCTCCACATACAGTAGATTGTCCTCTTTTCTATACTGGATGTGTCAGCGGAAAGTTAGAGCGCAGAACGCAGCGGACTGTCTCACTTAAGATGCTGAAGAGGCATTTTATTCTAACTCCACTGTCATATGAGGGGGTAGCGCTCACAATATATATATATTTCCTATATGTTTTTTTGGGGGGGGGAGCTGCATATGTAAATACACACATTCACCCGCAATGAATGGCCTTCCTGCCACGGAGCGTAATGAGTGGGCAGCGAGTGTTCCTGCTGCATCGTGAACACCTTCCTGCTTTTAGATTCTTCCATCACTCACATTGATTCAGGCACATACACACACACACACACACACACACACACACACACACACACACACACACACACACACACACACACACACACACACACACAAACACACACGTATACAGTGCAAGTTGCATGTCAAGGAATACGAGTCCCTTGTGTCTGAAGCATTGTGCAAAGATGGCAATAAAAGTAGCCCAGTCGTGGGTTTTTATAAAGCATATACATCCCACAAGCGCAGTAAAGGCTGATATTGCTCCATTTCTTTCATTACTTTTCCATCCGTCTCCCTTTCTCTCTCTTTCTTGTCCTCCCTTTAACCTCCTGCCACACACGTCTTTGCGCCTGCGGACCCTCGCCCGCTCGCTCATGATGTTGTTTCATTCACTCGACAGATTCTTACCCAGGAGGACTGGAACGTGGTGTTGTATAATGGCATGGCCTCTACCTCTCCGTGGGCGGCCCTCTACTTTGTCGCTCTCATGACATTTGGCAACTACGTGCTCTTCAATTTGCTGGTGGCCATCTTGGTCGAGGGCTTCCAGGCTGAGGTGAGAAGGGCGATGTTGATTTCTGCAAAGTCGGTTCAGTGTCTGTTGATTTGTTGTTACACACTCGATCATTTTCAATATGCAGCTGTAAGGCTCTGAATGCAAAAAACAAGAAAAGAGACACATTCATTGTCTTTGTCTTTTTCAAACACAGTGTAAGATGCAGGATTTTCACTTACCACATGACCACATCACCACTTTTGATGAAACATCACTTTTATATTACCAGTAAGAGTAAGCCAAAACCTCTCAATCGCCACCTGGTGTCTGGCTGCAGTACGGGCATAAATCTAGCCTCCTCCGTGTTAATCAAGGAGACCTGGGCATTTTTCCAGTAAGTAAATGAAACCTCACGATTGACCATTGAGACTGATGCTATCCCCTGATCGCTACTGTGCAAACTCGACGGCGGCGTTCTTGCCCAGGATATTTTGGCTTAATTTCCTGATAATGGGCGGAAGTGGAGACGTGTCGTCCATCTTTATATTCAGTCGATGTGGAAATCCTGTAGCGCAGTGCAATATGTTGTCAAGAATCCATCATACCATCAATTCATGCCTCCACCACTTGGATCAAGTCAACACAGCATATGTTGCACTCAAGTTCTTGGTGATGGAATTCGTCCGTAGACTTTTCCCTGATGCTCATTTTACCATTTGCACATTTGTTTCACTTTTGGAGATATTCTCTTAACCATCAAACTGATTACAGCAGTAATTGCAGTAGAGCAGAGTAAAGATCAGTGTCTAATTCTTAACAGCATCCCTCAGCTGTGTGTACTCATGCCGTATGCAGACCCTGACTTGCTGTTAATTAACTCCCAACGGAGCCATCTGAGGGTCGCAGGTCTGAACCCTAATCAACCTGTCACATCACGTAAAGCACCGCTGCTTTTAAAGAGGAGGAGAGGATGGAAACTATTACCAGCCCCGAACACACCCACTGACAATTTCAAATAATCAATTCTTCCTCATCCAGCCCTGGTATCGTGTGTGGCCCAGGTGCACTGCGCCTTCAAGCATGAAAATCTCCGGGCCTTGATTAAAAACTCCAACTTGTAATCATCTCCACGATGAATAACTCAGAAGAAATACAGAGAGAAATGCTCATTTGCATGAATCTGTGTGTGTGTCGTAGGGTGACGCAAACAGGTCCGAGTCAGACGATGAGAAGAAATCAGACAACTTTGAGGAGGACGAGAAGGTAGAGCAGCTCAGAGACACCGGTAGGTTGTGTGACAGATTCCCGAGACGCTCATCTGATGTTCTTTTTGAATAAAAGATGATAGTAATGACTTAATGGCTTCTTCTCCTATACAGAACTGAAGATGTACTCCCTGATGATGACAGCTAATGGTCATGTTGACCCTCGCGGCTCCATGGCTCCTCCTATAATCATGCGAACCGCAGCCACGCCCATGCCCACCCCGAAGAGCTCCCTGGGACCCGAATCCATCCTCGGGGATGAGCTGGTGGGGATGCCTCGATACGGCGAGGTGGGACTGGGCTTTTCGGAGACGGGAGCTGGTCACACAGAATCTCGCCGTGGGAGCTCCACCTCCATTGACCCGTTAGCCTATGACCAGCATTCTCTGGTGAGCTTCATCAAACACTGAATCAGTTCATTTCTACATCAATTTGTTTTTGATATTACTAGGTTCCAAATACATGATATTTGTGGAGAGAATATAATGTGACACTCCAACTCCCTCGAGGGAAAAGTATCTAAAAAGCTATCACAGTACTTCAATTCAATAACTGCTCCCCAACAAATCCAGTTATAGAGCAAACTTTAATCCTCGACTTCAGAAGTGTGAACATCACACCCCCTTCTCAAGGGTTTCAATCATCGATCCACTACCATGAAGGAGAATCTCACATTGAAGCTGCACTCAAAATATGTATTGTCAAAAAGCTATTTAAAGACTTGTGATACTCAGAAATAGCCTGGTAGCCATCTTGAGACCACTTTAACACACATTGTCCTAGCCACATGCTCATCCCTGTTTCCCGTCCCTCCAGAGCCTCTCCAGTCCCGGACGACGCTCCCCTCTCCCTCCCCGCTCCTGGGGAAGCCGCCGCTCCAGCTGGAACAGCCTGGGAAGAGCGCCGAGCCTCAAAAGGCGAGACACCAGCGGAGAGAGGGAGAGCCTGCTGTCCGGTGAGGGAGGAGAGGAGGAAAATGGCGGGGAAGCCAAGGGGGAGGCCGGGGGAAACAACCGATTACGGCCGGGCTCCTTGGAGCTACTGCAGGCGTCTACTCTCTTGCCTTCCATCATAGCGGAGTATGGGGACTGCAACGGCAGGACCCTGACTTACGACCCCAACGTGAACTCCGACGCCAAGGACGATTCCTCGCCTGAAGAAGATCTGGACGATGATGTAAGTTCTGAGTCGTAGCCTCTAAAACATAATCATTATAATCATGAATTCATAGTGAGGTCCACAGTGGCCTTTTATTTCCTCTGTGGCTCGTGTTACATTAAGTGTAACTTCACCCCTTCAAGTTTTGGATAAAGTGTCATGTGAGGCAGAGGGAAGACACGCCCCCCCATATCTCTCTCTCTCCCCACACACACACACAGACAATATAGCAATTAGCTTACTAACGGGCAGATCGTCTCGAGCTGTTTGAACCACTGGGACAGGCAGCGGTGCTGAGACAGCTGAGGCTGAAGCAGGAAGGCGGTGGTCCCGCTGGCACAGGCAGCTGTCTCAACCAGTGTGTGTGTGTGTGTGTGTGTGTGTGTGTGTGTGTGTGTGTGTGTGAGAGACAGTCGAGAGGCAGGAGAGGAGGGGGGGACGTCTCTCAATGGTAGATGATGTGTCCTCACAGGCAGTCCCTGGTGGCGAGGGGCCACCCACCTTTGATTAGAGGGTGTTAACCTTTTCAGATATATAAATGTCATGGCGTAGACAAATTCCATACAGACGACTCTATGTAAGCATTGGCTCTGCATGGACAGTTTGAAACACTGGGTGGCGTTACGAGCCACGTTTAAGCCATAAATTAAGATTTCCTTGCAATAAAATGTGATTTTCAAACCAACATTAATCTATTTCATCAAAGAACATTCATAATCATTGAGTTTACTGCTCAAAAATCACATATACATTTGCACTTTCTCTTTAATTACTTACACAGGCCTCAAGCAGGAAATTATGAAACTGTGCTAATCATCTCTCTACGTTCTCTCTCATTATAAAGCACATTTAAACAAGTGCTATACAAAGAGATTCGATCATGGGAGTATTTGATTGATAATTACAATCACTGAACACACAGACATTAATAAAACAGGTTATGAGTGAATGAGACCGGCCTTTGTGTCTTCATGGTGAAAATCCTGCAGCTAAAGACAAACAGAGCAGATGGGACAGATGTCCCCTCGTCTCACAGTTGTACTTTAGGCCTTTTTGACAGTTTCACTGAACAGTTGAGCCTCAGTGGTTTTGTTTTCTTATGTAAATTCTTAATCTTTTAAATCCGCCCTCTCTGACTCTGTTTACACATTTTATTTCAGCTTTTCTCTCCGTCATTCCTCGCTCACCCGATTCTTCTGTCTCCCTGGGACCTTGTGTGTGTCTCTCACACTGACACATTATCGTGTGTGTTCTGTGCTCACACGAGGCCTGTGGGGAACACTAATTGCCTAGTTGTAATTGATTGGCTTTAGCAGTAATTGTTTTCTCTGTGGGTGCGAAACACAAGCATGTGTACGTACAGTCACTTGTGGTTGTGCATCTGTGTGCGCGTGTGTGTGTGTAAAAAAACGGAGAAGGGCGCACTCCCCCTGGTGGTTTCGGGTGACCTCTGTTGTGACAGTGTTGATGGTTTTATTGGCTCCAAATTGAGTTTATGAAGCCATGAAACCCACTGAAACAAAAGGGCGCACCCTGGGCACATTGAATATGGAAGGATTAATACAGACACACTGCCAGCGTGTGTGTTGATGTGTGCGTGCAAGAGTATGCATCTGTGTGTGTGTGTGTGTGTGTGTGTGTGTGTGTGTGTGTGTGTGTGTGTGTGTGTGTGTGTGTGTGTGTGTGTGTGTGTGTGTGTGTGTGTGTGTGTGGATGAGGAGAACCTGCTGCTCGGATAGCGTTGGAGCTGAAATCCATAATCCTTGACACAGACACACACTGAGAACCACGTGCATTAATATATACACGTCTCCTCTGGCATTCCATACACACACACACACACACACACACACACACACACACACACACACACAAACACACACACAGTGGCAGCATGCCAAATAAGTAGTGTCTTAGGGCAGCTTGATTTTGGGCAGTTTTTAATTGGAAGCTGTGAACCTACGCTTTCTTCTATTTATACCACAAATCACAAATTAAACTGTTGATGGGGCGTTTACATTCCTTATTATTCAGCTATTCTATAAAATGTAATTGTTATAGACAATACAGTCACAAAACATACAAAACATCTGGATTTCAAATCAAGTATTCTTTTCCACCAGAATAAGATGAAGAAGATGATGATGACACTAGTAGTGAGGACGATGATGGTCGCTATGGTGTTGATTGTATCGAAAGCAATTGTTTTCTCTCCTGAGAATAAAATAATAATATTTAATGATGGATTAAAAAGAAAGTTGTTGCTGTGGTTGATGTGTGAATATTCTCCCCTGCAGAGCTCTCTGTACTACTGGATCAAGAAGAAGCTCCTTGACATGAAGCCCCGCTGGTGCAAAGAGCACGAGGACTGGGCGCTGTACTTGTTCTCTCCAGAAAGCCTGTGAGTCTCTCCCACATGCACACACACACACACACACACGCACACACACTCTACACAATATATCAGTGGCAGCTTCTGTGGCACAAGACACACTGATCAGATGTGATCACAGGTTCCACTCGACGCATGTGGAGACACCGTCTAATTCCAGCTGTGATCTGATGTACTCTTTCAAGCCACATGTTAATACCACGTATGAACAGGGTCTGTGGTCCCGTTGTTCACTGGCTTCATCTTTGCAGTTTTCTTTCTTTCACCACTTGGCTCCTAATGACTTTATTTGATTACCTTGGCTCCCTTCTCTGATTTTTCTTTTGTTTACCCTCTTCTCACTGATTATCTCTTGGTCAATAGCTTTAACCGACCATGGACATATTATAGATGACTCATTGCATCTGTGTGTGTGTGTCTGTGTGTGTCTGTTTGTTTAGATTGCGTGTTTGGTGCCAAAGTGTGATCTCTCACAAAATATTCGACCATGTGGTTCTGGTTTTCATCTTCCTCAACTGCATCACCATTGCTCTGGAAAGACCTGGAATACAGCTGGGCAGCACGGTGGGACACACACACACACACACACACACACACACACACACACACACACACACACACACACACACACACACACACACACACACACACACACACACAACATACAAGTACAAGGTGTTTATTCTTACAGCAGCTATTAAATGCATCAATGGTTCATGATAATACTTTGTTCATTTAACTGGTGAATCAAGTCAGTAAATAACAGCCTCCCTGTATTAAACTGACTGAGGCTTTTGGAGCTGATCTACTGCAGTAGACTCGATGTGGACACAGAGATAAACCAATCTACAAACCAATGGATGTCAGGTATACGTAGACGGTGTAGATGAGGACGACAGGACTTACACAAAGTGTGTCACACAAAGGTTTCACTACTGTAACAAAGACGTGAACCTTGATTTTTGATCGTGCTTCAGACTTTTCACATGAATGACCTTCTAACTTCTTTCCCTTCTTCAGGAGCGAGTCTTTCTGAGCGTGTCCAACTACGTCTTCACTGTGATCTTCTTTGCTGAAATGGCCGTTAAGGTAACTCAACGAAAGGTGTACATTTCTATGTTTTTAATTTACCTTTGATTTACGAGTGCGGTAATGTTTGAATGATTCCATCATGGTTTCAGTCGGTTCTCAGTGTTTTGGGTTTTCACACCAGGTTGTAGCTCTGGGTTTCTGCTTCGGCAAGCAGAGCTACCTTCAGTCCAGCTGGAACGTTCTGGACGGTTTGTTGGTGTTTGTGTCTCTGGTTGACATTCTGGTCTCTCTGGCCTACACTGGTGGAAACAGGATCCTGGGCATCCTGCGAGTCCTGCGTCTGCTCCGAACTCTACGTCCACTCAGGTAAATACTGAGTTTGTAGGTGTTTTGTTGTAAACACTAAACATCCTACCCTATCTCATATTCCTGTCCATTAACTGTGTGTATCTGTATGTCTCCATTTGTGTGTTGCAGGGTAATCAGTCGAGCCCCAGGACTGAAGCTGGTAGTGGAGACTCTCATCACCTCTCTCAGACCCATCGGGAACATTGTCCTCATCTGCTGCGCCTTCTTCATTGTCTTCGGCATCTTGGGGGTTCAGGTAGTTTGCACACACACAGTTTGTCAGTTGCTTTTTCTTTGCTTCAGGACAAGGCTCTTTAACCTTTGTTTCCTAAAACGTGGGGGAGATCACAGACATAATCACAGATTTAACCGATTTTTTATCTTATAATCTTAGTGTTGTACGTAACATCCTGGTCCCAGCTCGCTCTCATTGGCTATTGCGGGTTTCTTTCTGAGGCCGATTATTTGAAATATCAAACATGTTTGATTCAAGATCGGGGAGGATCCGACTCAATTGGAACTATTACGATTATTTTGTAAACACTGCACCGATTGACCTCCAGTCGGAAACCCTGCTGTGATTTTCGGAAAGCAGCAAGGTCTAAAATCGCCCTGATTATCCTCTAGTGTCCAGCAGCCTTGAATGTCAGTCCTGTTGATCAGCCCCATATGTGAAAGTGGCTTGAGGCAGGGTTGGAAGTGTCCCGAATATCCAATGGAGAGTGATTCTTTGTCCCTTAAGAGTGCGAGTTGTGAAAGAATGACAGTTGGGTTAAGTGTGCAAAAGGACAACATGACCCCCAGGCCAGCGTTTCAGCTGAGCACTCAGGAAAAAAACCACAGAGAAGAACGAGCTCTGTGAAACGTTCTTTTATTTCCTGACATTAATAGTGGGATGTTTAAAAAGCCGCGAGCGCTGGTGAGATAATGTGTAAACGGCAGCCGAGCAGACCTCTCTCACTCTCTCTCTCTCTCTCTCTCTCTCTCTCTCTCTCTCTCTCTCTTCTGTCAAGCTGTTCAAGGGGAAGTTCTACATCTGTGAAGGTCTGGACACAAAGAACGTCACCAACAAGTCGGACTGTGTGCCGCCGAATTTACGCTGGATACGAAGGAAATACAACTTTGACAATCTGATCCAGGTACAGATTAACACACTCACCCACTCACGCCAACATTTTTTAAATGATTGGAATACATGTTCCTCTCTTTCCTCTCCAGGCCCTGATGTCGCTGTTCGTTCTGTCGTGTAAGGACGGCTGGGTCAACATCATGTATGACGGGCTGGATGCGGTGGGAGTGGACCAACAGGTAATGAAGTGAGGAAGTTGCTCTGCATGTTTTGTGAAAACAGCCAAATATCTGTGAATATATAACTATAATAAATATCCCTAACCCCGAGTATTAGCATTAACGCAAATCCACTTCAAAGTACAGCGTGAAAAAGAGACCGAGTGGGAGTGAACAATTAAATTAATAGACTAAAGGCGAATTAAATTGCTGTGCTGTAATAATACCAAATTAAAGCGGGGCTCCAAAGAGGAATTTATAGCACACACTTCAAAGCTTCAATTGATGTCCTCAGATCCACGACTGTCTCTGGTGTAATTGCCTGAAATGTGTTTCATGTTTGCAGGAACGTTAACTGAGTGACGAGAACCCAAAGAATGAAAAGAATTAAATAAATCTTGATGCGTTGAACTGCTGCACAGACAGCGACATGATGATTTAAAACTCTTTCTAAAAGCTTTTAACAGGAGGGGACTTGTACAGAGTTCACATTTCCCTCTTTGTGTCTTTACTAAACATTTAATAGTGATATCAAAAAACAGAATTTTCTCTCCACTCCTCCCCTCTTTTCCTCTTCTTCTTCCTCTTCCTCTTCCTCAGCCTGTGAGAAACCACAACCCCTGGATGCTGCTCTACTTCATCTCCTTCCTGCTCATCGTCAGCTTCTTCGTCCTCAACATGTTCGTCGGCGTCGTGGTGGAGAACTTCCACAAGTGCCGGCAGGACCAGGAGGAGGAGGAGACCCGCCTGCGGGAGGAGAAGAGGCTCAAAATGATAGAGAAAAAGCGCAGGAGTAAGGAGAATGGAGGAGCTGGTCGGTAGTCTATTTTTCTGAGCACTGCCTGCTTTCAGAGCCTGACCCAAAAGAGAACGAGAATGAACAGAGAGAGAGCAAGGAGATCTATCTGGTTGAGAGACTGACTGGCTCACGCAAGCAGCGACAGGTCGCTGACAGAGTGCGTGGGCTACGCCAGTCTGATGCATGTGACTGCATGCCTGAGGCCCCTCCCCTCACCCTCCCCCAACACTGCATGGACAACTCAGGATACCGGGCCACTCTAAGCAACCTCTAAACATTTATATTAACCTGACTTAAAAAAACGACATGCTCACTCTACCAAACAGTAGAGCTGCCACCAGTGTAAAGTTTTTTTCTTAAATGAAAGAATTCTATTTTTGGTTATATTATTCATTACCATTTAAATTTTTTGCTCCTCTCCTCCGGGAATTTGGCTCGCAACATTTTTCCGATTCCCCTTCCCTCCCCACGAGTGCATGTGCAACTTCTATCTGTCCCACAAGATAGAAGTGGGACCATTCCTGTTAATACGCTTTGACTGGCAGACTCAGAAACATAGCAGACGCTTCTGCTGCTGTATCTGCGAAACATCTGGGATAATAAGCTGTTGGAGGATGTTAAGTTGGTCGGATACAGCTTGTTGACGATACAAGCACATGCTGACATTGGAAACACACCACCCATTGCAAAAGAAATGCTCACAGTATTTTATTAAGACTATATTGTGGTAATATGGCAAACTTATTAATTGGCAGCCCTGAGTATAGAAGAGCACCACAGTTTGGCCCCAACACTAAATTCTATCCATCTACACCTGAATTACAGAAATAGACTAAATGGTGTGAGCAGGAAGACGCTCTTTTCATCTTCTCATGTTAGTCACACGTCTCACTGGTCTAAAACTACAGAAACCACAGAAATGAAATGTGATCTAATAATTAAAACTCCAGCGATTGGCCATTTAATCAAACTCACCTAATAATCATGAAAAAGTTTTAGACTATTGAGATTTTTCTGTGGGTTTTAACTTCCTGTAGTGATGCTGTAGGAGAGGAGAGTGGCTCCGGTGTTTGTTCAACATCACAGACGGAAAAATTAATTTAGCTGTGGAGCAAAGTGGAATTTAAATTACATTTAAAGAAACATTCAATTCCTTAATTTACATCCTTTTGGTGGAAAAGAACGTGTTGTTGAACATTCACCGTGCAGCCGCTCTCAGCCGTGGATGTTCCATGAGGGGCATGTCAGCATGCAGGAGATATGGTGATCACATGGGAGGGTGACATAGACGTGCACGTATTCACCTAAAAAAACACCCAATACCATCCTCATGGACATGTGAGGACACAGTCAAAACATAACAAGACATAAAAAACACAGTCACACATGTTAAAGCATCGTTTAACATGTTTGAGGTGTTTTCCTTGTGATTGCACCTACAATTAAAGTCTGTTTAATATTGAAGGGCAGTGAAAAGTATAAACATGTTTTAATGGTAGAAGGTCTCTGCTGGACAAGAACGAAATGATGAGAGATCCTGTAAAAATCTGAGGATTCTGACATTTTGTTGACATTTTAATTGGAGCCAGAATAATGATATGATATTAACTTGTGTTAACTTTAAGTCTTGTGCAGCGTTAGAGCAGGAATCACCGGAAGAAGAAAGAATCAATTAAACCTGCAAATGTTAGTTAATCTCAGTTAAGCCTGGTATCTAAAACATGCAGTTATCAAGCTATTTGCTTCACTATGCACTAAACCATTGGGTTTCTTGGCTTTATATATTACAGCCTCACCTGTGACTCTCATGTCCTCTGCTCCTTTAACATGCCACACAGGCAGTGGTGTGCACAGAATGCCTAAGAGACGGGGCAACAACAAGGCGTACCAAAGGGGGGGGCAGGGGTTAGAGTTAGGTCTGTTTTTAACATTAAGGTCAGTGCCCTTGTACTTGGAGCTTCAAAGTCTGTACTTCTGATGTGACTTGAAGCCAAATCTTGTGTCTCAGTTCTCCAAAGACACATAATTAATATCCTGGTTCAATGGAGGCAAAACAAGCAGTTGTTAATCTGAGCATAAAGTCAGCAGAGGTCGCCCTCCTCCCTGCCCCTCATGTCTTTGTGCACACCACTGGATACATGTAATGTTTAAAATTCAGGTCGCGGCTCCTCACAGCGACGCTCTGGTTCTCTCTGTGTGTTTTAACTGTTTGCTGCCTGTCTGTCCCTCCTTGTGTTTGTGTGCTCCAGAGGCCAAGCAGAGGCCTTACTACGCAGACTACTCTCCGGTGCGTCTGTCCATCCACACACTGTGCACCAGCCACTACCTGGACCTCTTCATCACCTTCATCATCTGCATCAACGTCTTTACCATGAGCATCGAGCACTACAATCAACCGAAGGTAACGTGTTGTTTGCAGCTCCAGATTCGAAATAATGTGATTATAGCATACAGCTTTAAGAAAATGCTCATTTATTAGATGAAGCAACTCCACAGTAAAACCTCTGACTGAAGCTGACAGCATCAGGTGAAACACTGATTTATGACCCTGCCTCATAGATTCTCCCTGTTTTTTTCCTTTTAGTGACAATGATGGATTTAAGCATTAGTTCCACAATCATAATTAGTCATTTTGAACACTGTTTATTGTTTATTGTCACTCTTCTGTAGTCTCAATTAAGTTTACTCTATTTGAAGTTTAGCAGCGAAAAAAGAATCCTCCAAAAGTAAACACGATTAATAACTTTCATTTAGAACTCGTATTTCATTTCTAAAAAGAAGTTACAACAAAGTTTTCTTGTGGGGTGTTTATGAAATGAACGTGTGTGTGTGTGTGTGTGTGTGTGTGTGTGTGTGTGTGTGTGTGTGTGTGTGTGTGTGTGTGTGTGTGTGTGTGTGTGTGTGTGTGTGTGTGTCTGGTTATGTTTATGTGTTCAGTATTTGGAGGAGGTCCTGAAGTACTGCAACTATGTGTTCACCTTCATCTTCGTCATCGAGGCCCTGCTCAAACTTCTGGCATTTGGGATTCACCGGTTCTTCAAAGACAGGTAACACACACGCAGATGCTGTTGTGTCCAAATTGTATAATATGATGTTGTGTAAAATAGAAATACTCATTTATGTCTTTTTAGCTCGATCACAGTCACATACTGTTTTTTTTTTATGTTTGTGCGTTTGTTCAGGTGGAATCAGCTGGATATAGCTATCGTGGCGTTGTCCATCGTGGGCATCACCCTGGAGGAGCTGAAAATGAACGCAGCGCTGCCCATAAACCCGACTATCATCAGAATCATGAGAGTGCTCAGGATAGCAAGAGGTAGACCACACACACACACACACACACACACACACACACACGTTTATCATGTACGCAATGACAACACACCCGGTACGTTGTTGTGTCAGTTATCGCAACAAACACCATGAATGTAGATTTTGTGATGCACTGTTTTTTATTGTAAGTTCAGCATTAAAAGTTCACCGGTGCCTCCTGGCTTATAGAAATAAACACAAATCCCTGGTGGGGGTGCAGAGCTGCAGTTGCATTGTGCTGTGCCACTGTAAATTCTGCGAAATGGTCCGACTGAAACTCGCTGTTAAAAAACGTCCCCTGTGTGTCTGCAGTGCTGAAACTTCTGAAGATGGCCAAAGGGATGAGAGCTCTGCTGGACACGGTCATGCAAGCGCTGCCACAGGTAAACCCCAAATCTGAGGGGTCTCTTTTTGTTCATATGTTGGTTTTTTATTTTTGTTGTGTGTCTGTGTGTGTGAATGCAGGATCAGTGTGAAGGTTTCTCTTTGGACTAGACAACCCTCTGAAATATTCATGCCTGTTTATGAATATTTAACACGAGGCATATTCGTCCACATTTCCAAATTTCTACCCTGACCCTAAAATGTCTTTTGTACACTTCTCTCCTTACCTCTCCTGAGCTGAACTGTGGACTCCTCCATTAGATGTTTCATTCAAAATGCATGATACAGTAACAAATGCCAGACACATCACGTTGAACACAATTTGTGGCAATCACGAAAGTTCAGAAGGAATCTGGATCCATTATTGAGCAGTTTCTTCTCTTTAAAGCCGCAGTTTTTACTGTGCAGCCGATTCCCCTGATGTTTCTCAATGTTCTTTCTGTCCAGTCCACAAACTTCTTTTTGTGCATCCATGGATAATATAATAATATAATAATAATAAACTTTATTTGCACTTTTCATACAAGAAATGCAGCTTAAAGTAAGGATGTTGTTGCAGTGTCGTAGGTCTTGGCCTCTCCTGCAGAACAGAGCAGCTGCACCAAAGATTTTAGTGCACAAGCAGTGACAGGCCCCATTGTTCTGCTATTTATTAAATGTCAAGTGCACAGAGAGCACAAGCGCAGATTTCAAAGAACTGGGTGAAAGGAAACACAATGGGTATTTTATGATGCTCTGATGCAGAGGTTGTTACAGGAGGTGCATAGAGTTCACAGGGTTTACCCAGAATGCCTCTTGGTGACTGTTTTATTTTTTTATTTTATTTAGTTGTCCAGAGTACAAAGCTGGGATCAATAAACAGACGTGTTTTCTCCACTTTTGATGCATGGTTCCATTTGTGTCAAATGATGATAAAAGCAATAAAAATAAAACTTCTTCTTTTCCCTGCAGCTTTAAACGTGCTGTGTTTACTCTGCAGTGTTTGTTGTGTTCGGGGATCTGACGTGCATTTTGCTTCCAGGTGGGAAACCTCGGCCTCCTCTTCATGCTGCTCTTCTTCATCTACGCTGCGCTGGGAGTGGAGCTCTTTGGCAGACTGAGTCAGTCTCACACAAACACACACACGCACACACACACACACACACACGCACACACATTTTGAATCCAGTCATTACCACCACAGTCACGACTTACAGCAATGTTCCCCTCTCTCTCTCTCTCTCTCTCTCTCTCTCTCTCTCTCTCTCTCTTTCTCTCTCTCTCTCTCTCTCTCTCTACCATGCTCACATTAAAGGCCTCATTTGAGAAGATCATATTCATTTACATATCTCTTCCTGGAGATGGGCCCGCTCTATCGAACCCATTTTCTCTGAGATCGCGACAAAGTGTCGGGGAGCAGCATTAACAGAAATGCATCTGAAGAAGTTTCCAGAATGATTTTGCTCGGGGATGTCTGGCCTCCAGCTTCATGAAAAACAAATCCCAGTCCCATTTTGTGCTATGATTTTATTTAGCTTTTGTGAAAGCTGTCGGATGTGCCGTGCTCCCTCTCGTCACTTTAAATGCTGGTTTAAGACTCACAAAGCCGAGGAAGTGAACTGTACTTTGCTCCAGGCTTAAAATAAGATAACATGCACTTTATTGATCCCTGCGGAGACGTTTGGGGGAGATTATTATAGAACAGCTTGTTGAAAGACCAGAAAACGTTACTTTACATTCACAGTCACGTCCAGGACTTAAATCAATTGCTGCCCCAGGAAAATCTGTGGAGCCTGGGTAGAGGATACAGTGTGTTGACACTGGGGTCGCTCCGTATCTCCAAAAGAATCTTGTTGTCTTTCCAAGCTGACATCTTTGTCGGCGTCTTCTACGTGAACGTTGTTTGTGTATTCTTCCAGTTTTATGTCCGTCCTGTGGTAGAAACATCATCGACTCATCCACTCGCTTCCTGTGAATCCACAAACTTACCTCCTGTACTCTCATAGGGGCTCTTTCCGACATTTCCTGGACATTTTACTAGGAGGCTAGAGGGGAACCTAAAATGTCCGGAGTTCCGTGCATGTATGAAAGGAGCTTTCTTCCGTGCCCCTTACCTTAGTATATACTTTTTAAGGTTTCTGGGAGCTCACAGTGATGATCACCTTTAAAATTGTACCTTAAATAACATTTAAAACATGTCTCTGTGATGCATTTTATGTTGTTTCTTTCCCAAGAAAGAAACTTCACTCGTTCCAGCAGAGGGATGATGTCTGGGACTATTTGTAAGATGACAGAAAGAATACGAGAGAAAGCAGCTGTAAAGTCAAAATACCTTAAATCGTATAAGTTCTTGGTGGGAGCTAGTGTGACTTTACACCCTGGTGTTTTGAATAAAAAAATTATGTCCTTCTACTACCCACAGCACCACCGATCACGGGTTTAATTGGCTCGTGACATTATTGTGTCCTCAGACGAAGACGGTGTGACATCTGAGAGTCCTTTGGGAAACCTAAGACATGAGTGATGCTGTGTGTCGACGCTCTGGGAGTCTTAGCTCTTTGCCTCTGATGTCTGCAGAAGGCCGAGCAGATAAGAGAAGGTCATAAGCAGAGGAGATGGGAAAGAAAAAGTTTCACTTTGAATCTGAATATAAATCAAGTCACTGTTCACTGTTCAATGTCCAGACGCCATTTCCCCCCTTGCACCACGTCCTGTAGCTGCTGGACCAGGGAACTGCTGATTACACATACATTTTATAGTTTTGCAATCAAATACTTAATCACACACGTAAAGTTTTAGTTTTACAATCAAATACTTCCTCACACTGGTTTTATTTTATACCACGTAGTAACTTTTAAAGGATCTGTCCCCTCCTTTTCTCTGTGTTCTTTTTACACAATTAAAAAATGTCTTTGTGACAATATATATTTCAGGCTTGGGTGAAAAAATGTACATTCATTCATTTGTAATGTTTAAAATCTAAATCCATTTGCAATCCTTCTCGTTTTATTTCCTCTGACATGTTAAATCCTCTCGTCTTTCTCCCGGTGAACAGTACTTAGAATAAGATACAAGGTGCGGACGTATTGCTCCAATTCCTCGTCTTTCGCTTCCTCTTACAAAAGAAGACGTCGTCTTGAGGCTCCATGAGGACTCTCTGTCAAATTGACCCTGAAGACAGCTGTCTGCTCTGCTCTCTGTGTCATGTCCACATGGACACACTGTCCAGCTGCTCGTGTGTTTCAGTACACACTGACTCTGTTGTTGTTGTTGTTGTTGTTGTTGTTGTTGTTGTTGTTTTGTCCTCTATGCAGCGAAAGTAACGTACGTCTGTGTTTGTGTTTTGATCAGAATGCACCGAAGATAACCCGTGCGAGGGCCTGAGTCGTCACGCAACTTTTGAAAATTTCGGGATGGCCTTCCTCACACTGTTCCGTGTGTCCACTGGAGACAACTGGAATGGGATTATGAAAGTATGAACAAACACACACACAGACACACACACTCTGAAATGATTACTAGATTATCTCACTGCCACAGAGAGAGCAATGACCTCCAAAACCAATTATAGAAGAATAAATTAGCTTAGAGTCGATCAATGTCAACACTTTCATTTCTGTGTTATTAGAACTTGATATGAGATATAAAATACATAACTTACTCAAATATACATAAATATGAAATGGCCTTGTGACAAAAAAAACAAGGACATAACTCAATGTACTTTTGGGAACATTTGTGTTCAGCAAAAAAAAAAACGTTTGTACAAATGAGCAGGAGTTGATTTCTGTCAGAATTTCTGTTTAAATTTACTGTAGCTAACCTGATACAGACTGAGGTCACTGTTAAAGAGACAGAAACTATAAGTCCCTATGTCCTGATGGTCTGAAGTTTAATGTAGTTGATATACGGGTGTCACCACACAGATGACACACCGGAGATATTGCTTCCACTGTCCTTGGTTCTATTTAAATTCTTCCAAATGTCTAATTGTCCACTTAAGTCATCAGTCTATCAGCTGCTCGCCCTTCTGTCCGTCTCTCTTTCTGATTCTCTGTCCCTCTTCGTCCCTGATTCTCTGTCCCTCTTCAGGATACACTAAGGGAATGTCATAAAGATGACGTCCACTGTCTCCCCTACCTGCCCTTGGTCTCTCCCATTTACTTCGTCACCTTCGTGCTCATGGCCCAGTTCGTCCTGGTCAACGTGGTGGTGGCTGTTTTGATGAAGCATCTCGAGGAAAGCAACAAGGTACAGTTTAAAAAAAATACAGTGTGCACCTGAGATGCACATTAACAAACGCGGTAAAACGCAGTCGTTAAGTGAATGTGCGTGTGAATTTTGCAGGAGGCTAAAGAGGATGCGGAGATGGATGCAGAGATCGCCCTGGAAATGGCGATGGAGAGGCAACGCAAACAAAGCACAACCTCCCACGGCAGCTCGGTGGAAGGAGCCTACGTTGGGCCGTGTCCACAGTCCCCTGAACAGGTAGGAGGGACATCACCTTCCTCATTGGTCAGTCAGGGAACTGCACAGAAAACGTAAATTAGGGTGATATGGGGAGAAAGTCGTTTTGATAACTCAGGGTACAAGTTTCTGAATTTGTCCTCGATCAGTGTTGCAGTGTAACTCACTGTGTGGTCTCTGTCTCCCCCTGCAGGAGGAAGAAGTCCAGTGTGAAGACCCAGACCTGCTGTCGTCAAGGAAGATGTCCGTATCCAGGATGCACTCCCTGCCTAACGACAGCTACATGTTCCGACCCGTGCGGCCCGCCAGCGCCCCCTATGCTTTGGAGGAGGTGGATCTCAGTCCCCAGCACCACCAGCATTCAGGTGCCTCATTACTTCTTGTGCTGTCTCAGCTTTGTGTTAAACAGCCACTGACATAATTCTACACACAGACTAAAAACTGTTCAATGAAGCAAATATGTTTACAGCACCATACTTGATTTTATTTAAAGGAAGGAGCTGAAGTTTGTGATAATATTTGCTTCAGTCACATGATGCAGAATACGCCGGCAAATTGTGTTATAATTTTTTTTAAAACACACAACGTGCTCCAACCTCACCCATGTCTCCCTCTTGTGGTTGTTCATGACTACACACACACACGATTTACATTCACCTAGAAGAAGAACTCCCAGTTGTGTCCCATCACATTATTATTTCATCCTCCAGTCTGAGCTTGTGTGTGTGTGTGTGTGTGTGTGAGCAGTCACAGTAGGAGCAGAACAAACTGTAGCCGAGACTCCTTAGCGCTGACGAGCACTGTTTCACTGTATCTGCAGTCAGGTTCTAATGGCATGTTGAGGCCAGGCTCTGGACAGACACAGCTCTGTCCCAAGGTACTTCGCTGCAGCGGATGAGCCGATCCACGTGAATCTCTGCAACCGTCTCACAGGCTCATCTGCTCCGTGAATGAATACTCAGCTAGAATGATGCTTAACTTCAGGACCAAGCTGCAAAGTCACAAAGAAGAAAAAAGGCTTTTGTATTTGTTAATAAAATTAAAATCCAGACAGCCGTGTTGCTCTGTTTAATGTTCGTGTTTTAAGATTCAAAACGAAAGACGTGTAACAAAGTGGCTTTTCAGCTTGGACTTAAAGAAAAGTGAACTCGTCCGAGATCTAACTCTGACTTCGCTGCACAGTTTTTACTTTTATTGAATCTGAACTCACAGGTGGAGCTGACCTGTGTGTGCAGAATGTCTGAGACCCTGGTTACACAACAGTCGACACAGATTTAGCTCAGTCTAAAGCCTAAAGAATCTAAAGTCAGTCACGTGGGACTGTTAACGTAACCAGGATCTGATTAACATGCTGAGAACTGCGATACTCTTCTGTACTCTTCCCTTCTTTTCTTTTTTTAATGAGCAAATGGGTGCTAATGATGTCTCTGCAGAAAACACTTTATTTTGATGGCAGATTTCTAGTTAAAGAGCAAAAATGAATTGAAATTAAACCTTTAAATGTATTTTTAAGGGAGTTGTTGCTGAGATCTGAATTTTCTGTCAAAATAAAGTCTTAGAAGTGTTTTTATAATGACTTCTGGAATTTAATGACTTTAGATCATACCGAAGTAATAAGAATTTGTCACTATGTGTGTATGTGCCTGTATATGCATGTGTTTTCCGCACGAATGCACGTGTTTGCCGTCAAAGAGTGTATAAATATATATTGTGTCAAACCGTGATTCAAACTCTTTCCCATTTGAATCTTCAGGCTCAGTGACGTCGGTTCAGTCGCAGCCATGTGAGAGTGGCGCTCTGCTGCAGGTTCCGGACGTTTCCCCCGTTCACCCCCGGTCGCCTCCCGCCCTCACCCTGCCCCGCATCGCCCCGCCCACACCGAGCCTGTCTCCCCGTGCCCTGCGCAAACAGGTGAGAGCTGCGTACACACATGCAAACTCTGAAAGACTCACACACACACAACAATTTAGCTCGATCATATTGTCATATTGTTTTTGTTGTTCATGTTGCAGGTGGCAGTTAAAGTGGATTCGGTGGAGACGCAGGGTTGCGAACAACAGGAGAGGCCGAACCCCGTCCATCGTCCTCCCCCGTCCCCTTCTCCCCTCTCTCCTCATGCCTCCTCCCCATCTCCCCACCCTCCTCCTCCTCCTCCTCCCTCCTCTCCCTCAGCCCTCCCCCTCCCACCCAGCTTGGCCTCTGCCTACCCGCTTCCTCCTGCGTCTCCCTCACCTCTGCCTCCTCACCTGTCTTGCCCCTCTTCCCTCCCTCCTCCGCCATCTTCTCCCGCACTTCTCCTCCCCCCGCCTCGCTCTCCGCGTCTCCCGCTGCGCCCCGCAAGCCTCCGGAGACCCAGACCACCCTCCGCCGCCTCCCTCTGCGACCCGGCCGACGAGGAGGTGTATCACATCACCAGCCGCAGGGGGAGGGATGAGGAGAGCAAAGGGAAGGTCGGCCGAAGCCACTCCCTCTCCCCTTACACTTCTCCACACTCTCTCGACTCCTCGCCGCTTCCTCCCCCGCTACCGCCCTCCTCCTCAAAGAGCACGCTCAATCTGCTTCAGGCGGGATTGGAGGACAGTGACTTCAGGAAGGGCTCAAGCATCGACAACCAGGCCTTCCTGGACAAGCCCTCATCACTCGCCGTTGGTTACCCTGACGACCACCGCCGCCATTCCATCGAAGTCTGCCTCCCACAGGCCGTCATCCCCGACGATGAACAACCCTTCGCACAAGAGGCCCACCGGTCGGAGAAGGGTGGCCAGGCATTCCCTGTCCGGGTGCAGTCAGTCGGGGGGGGCCACAGAAAGAAGAAGATGAGTCCTCCCTGCATATCCATCCACCCGCCCTCAGAGAAGGAACCCCCCCAAACCTCCTCACCCCCAAAACTTGCTGACTGCAGCATGATGCTGAGGCGCAGGACACCCTCCTATGATTTGACGCCACACTCACAGACGCCCTCCCCGATGCACACGGCGCTCACACCCATCCACAAACCTCTGCAAGCACACTCACCGACTCACACACTGACACTCTCGCGGGGGTCTACTCCGACACACACTCAGTCATACACCCCCCCGCACCCGTCCACACCCACACACCCGCACATCCCCATCAGTCCAAACATCTTCATCCAGCCTCATGCACCTCTCGGTCCAAACACCTTCTCACAGTCACGCTCCCACTCCCCCGCGGCGAGGCACTCGTCCCTCACGGGGGACTGCATCCCCCTCCCCCAGTTCACCTTCGACCAGCCACAGTCCAGATACATGAGCGGCCTATCACCCGGCCTGTCAGACGCTGACACGGCCACCTGCTCCTCCCCTTTCGACAACAGACTGGGAAGTGCTGCGGGATTCAGTGCAAAGAACCGGAGGACCGCCCAGTGAACGTCGAGCGTTGCCTTCAGGAAGTCGTTTCTTTGGTCCCAAAATCTCTGGAGCTGGATTAGTGCGGCCTCGGCCGACCTCAGCAGAGATTGGATGCTACGGGGAGAATGAGAGGAAGAAGATATCCTGGGAGAGGGATATTTTTTTTGTTTTCATTTTGCTGAATACTGAAAAGACATTGATTTCTCTTTCCAGAGAGATGCTGGAACAGTCCTTTCCTTGGATGATATACAATGGATCTATTATCCTGAACCCAGCGCGAAGGACAGCAGCTCCACCGAGGCTGAACCAGTGTAACAGTACCCACTGTACGTGGTGTGTTCGGACTAATACTAAAAACACACCAGGACTAAAGCCACCTAACTCCGTAGCCAAAGTTTCTTTTTTTGTGACACACTGTCCCTTCCCATGCAAGCCAATCAGGAAGCAGCGTCTGGCTGATAACCTCTGACCTTTTACGGGAAGCGGGTTTGTGAAATGCGAGCATGGGGGGAATTGTGGGATATGCAACTTCAGGTTTTCTACAGAAGTTCTACTTGCCCCTCCTCTGCTCCTCGATCACATTGATCAGAGCAGAAGTGTGTGTGTGTGTGTGTGTGTATTTGAGTGAGTGAGCGAGTGTGCGTTTTACTGTCAGATCTGTTGTCATGGAAGTCGGCCATGTTATTCTTACGCCTGCAACGACAGAGGAGGGGGAGCAGGGCAGAGCTGTAGTGTATGTGTATCTGTGCAGTGTAAATAAAGGAAAATACTGTATTTGGTGAGATTAAAAATAGCTCTATCCATATGCACATATTTTTATAGAAATCTAAGATGTTTTTGCACACAAAATTTGAATTTCAAGTTGCTTGTTTTCCCTCTGTTGTCCTCTTGTGAATGTATGTTTCTTTTCAAAGCGGGGAGCAGAGCAGTGCGAGGGGATCAACCCTCCTCTCGGCAGACGGGCTGCGGCGGAGGAGTGGGATTTTTATTTTTCTATTTTGAAAAAGAGAAAGAGAGAGAGAGAGAGAGAACAGGGGGTGTGATGTGTTTCTGTAGCGTCGTCTCAGATCTCTATGTATCCGGTGTCTAAATAACAGTGTAAAGACGTGGGCTCAGTGATGCGTTCCAAATCGATTCCAAGACGTTCCCCCCACCTTGACTCTGCAGCGAGTACAATTTGTCCCTCCACAGATTCAAATCTCCAAAATAACATTAGGAATTGACCGCACTTTTGTTTTCTATTGGACCGGATGAATACACGTGAAGGAAATCCAGTGTTATTCTCATGACGCGGCATCACGGAGCATCTCCTCTTCAACTGTTCTCAAGCTGAATCAGCTCCGACACCACTTAAGTGTTTCTGTGCATCTAAAGACAACCAAACTTACTAAGTATGTGTAGCCAGAGTGCAATAATAATATATACCTGTGGTAAATATAGTGACCTCGACGCTATATAAAACAGCCACACTCGTGTTCGTACATACTGTAGAACTACTATATATGATATAAACCCGTTTTATATGATGATTAAGAGTGTGTCTATCTCTAGTGTTCATGCTACTATAGGTTACCTGCCCCCTGGGTGTGGCGGTGGCGGTGGAGTGGGTGTGGCTGGCAGCGGTGGAAGCTCACGCCCCCCCCTGCCGACGGTTGTCATTGTAATCTGAAGAGTGACATGCATCCCTGCTGAGGACTCGATAACACATTCATCACTGTTTTATTTAATCCACCCTGACTATGAAACACAACAATACAGTCAAGACTTCACGTTGGTTTAAAGGTTCAGTGTGAAAGATTCAGGTGAAAGGGCAAAAATTAAATATAAAATAATCCTAGTGATGTTTTCACTAGTGTGTTTCATCTAAAATGTACAAATTGTTGTTTTCTTCAGCCTAGAATGAGCCTTTATATTTAAATACTTTATATTTACATCTGGAGCAGGTTCTCTCTAAGGAGGCTACAGGTTCTCTTTCATGTTTGGAAGGGGAGGGTGAGGTGAGGGGTATTCAGCTGCAACATGCAACTTCACCACTAGATGTCACTCAATCCTACACACCGAACCTTTAAATCCATAAGAGTCATGCTAAATGAACCCACAGATGAAATAATGCACCCCCTGCAGGTGTGAGTGACAAAGTATGGCGAGCATTTTCCTTCCAGTGGCTGAATGTTCACCTATGAAGCCATACTGGTTTTCAGCCACAGCACAATATGTCTTTCTGTTTTCGTGCACAATCTGGTTTGGCACTGGCACACGAGCAGCATGCGTGTGAGCTGCTGGTTCCGATCCCTGACTTTCAAAAGCAGCTGGCTGGGTCGACGTCTTCGTGTTTGGTTCTGTTGTTTTACTGTCTGATCAGCATGTAACGTGCACAAGTCCTCGGTGATCTGAGTGAAACCAAAGTGCTTTGATGCTGTGACATAATCACCTCAGGCTCTGGTTGTTTTGTTTTTTTTCACATTTGTGCAAATTGAAAATGATGCATCTTTATAGATTTTACCAACCAAACCGACCACATTCAAAGCATATACACATTTTCCTCTTAAATCCAACTAAACTGGCCTTAAAGGCCTAATAATAAGCTCCAAATTTAATATATTATTATCATCAGATTCTCGTTCATTAGCTTCACATCTCTCCAGCGGTATGCATGTAACTGTTGAGTTAAAACATGAGGAGAAAAGCAAGAGAAAAGAAGGAAACTACTGTATTTTCGGTTCATTTTGCAACACGTCCGCACCTTTGACCCGATTGGTTGGACAACATTCAGCAGTGCGGCGCTGCAGCTATAAGTTCAGGTCGAGGGTTACATCGCAGATAGAGTTAGACAAATGTCGGCGTCTCGCAAAGACAGATTTTAAAAGCTCTCGGACAGTGAAATCACAAATTGACAGAGTCGCTGCTGCAGCGTCACGTCTGATGTTGGATTGTGAGATGTTGTTCTCCCTCCTGAACGTGGCACAGTTGCTCATTCTCCCTGGTTCTAGAATCATGTTTTTTAAATACAGTATGTGCTTGAACACTGTCATCGTGCAACATGTCCTGTTTCATGTCCTCTTCCTGCACAGACTGTCAGCGACGGGAGGTTTTTGAGTGCAGTCTGTCTCGTTCTTATTTGCGCAGACGACACCGATCTCCAGCAGATTGCCATAATAATCAATACAGTTTGGTAGGGTGACTGCATATTTGTTCTTACGATTTACAGATCTCTGGATCTCAGTATTTAAATCCTGTTTTTTGAGGAAACAGTTTTGACTGTTGCATGTTTCCGATTTAAGATATGAAAAAAAAAAACTTTTGGGAAAAGAATCATCTGGATGTTTTAGAGATTTTGATATTTGCATTTTCAGATGTTTCCATTTGTAGATTGACTACCTAATTGCACTGGGCTCTGACTAATTAGTATCTGTGAAAATACTGATTAAATGACCCTCTTCTTTATTGTCCAATGCAATACTGGGTGGTTATTTGCTGTATGAGGACCGAGCTCCTCTTTATACAGTTTTCTAGACAGACATGGAAACCAAACTGGTTCTATTTTGCTTGGAACCAGTGTTATTTAACGTTGAGGTGAACCTTTTCTTCACACACACATGGTAGAACTCTGGTGATGGTGAAACTAATTAACTGATGTATATTTTCCGTAGGAGTAGCCTTGACCCTGACGCTCTGTAACAGACAGATCAGGTTTAGTAATAAGTTGTATTTTCTCGCTGGTCCGGCCTCGGACTGCAGCCGACACCACACGTGTCACCACAGCAGCAGATCCAGATGTTCAAACTGTGACACAACTTGATTTTGATGAATCAGAAGCCTTCTCTTTTCTTTCTTTCTTTTTTTTTCTTTTCTTTTTTACAACCCTACGGTGATTGGCTCAAGCACCCCCCCTACCCCAAAAGCCTTACAAGGAGGGGAGGAGGTGTGTTCTGTTTGTGTTGGAGAAGAACCAATGTGTCTGCAATAATAAGCCCTCCGTTAGTCCCCGTCCCGGCGGGAGAAGGGAGGGGGACAGGGGGAGGTGTTTAAAGGCTCGACACGCAGTCGGACTCTCTACATTGTATCGTCGCTGATTATTGTGTGATGACCAACCGTTGTCCTGAAGGATGTTTCCCTGTCAATTAAAAAAATACAAGATTTTTTTTATTCCTGAAACAGTCTCGTCTGCTTCGTTTCTTCATGTCATCTTTACAGTGTGAAATCAATCAGGAAGGAAATATTGTCCTGTCTGCTCCACTCAATGTATTGTCCATCTTTAGTTACTTGTTGTTATTTATGGGGGATCTTATTCCACAGTGTCGTACCGCCATGTTTCTACGGAAGCCTAGAACAGACAATTGCTCTGGACGAGGGCCCTCTGGTGTTTTCATGTTACCTGAACAACACTCATCAACACACGGGTACTTTAACATTTGTACAAAGTGGATAAAAGGACAAGAAAATAAACATGCACCACATTATTAAAGATAAAAACCAGTGGTTTATTACAAAAAGCAGCGGGAAGGAACATTTCAGATGTGAATTAGATCTTAATTGCTTCACCATATAGTGTTTTTTCCCTCTTTTTTTATTTTATACACTACTGTTTTGGGTACTTTTACTCCACCACAGGATTGTTGCCTCTGCCAAGGATGATGTAGTGGACTATCTCAACCACTAGATGGCAGTGGTTGCTAAGATAATGTGTGGGAACTGTTTTATACTTTTAATGTTTTTAAAACAGCAAACCCAGTTCATTGAGTTTCAGTACTTCAGAAATAAAATGTGACATAATGTAACATAATAACATAAAATGTGTTGTTTATGTGCATCATATTTGTCCTGCTTTGCTGTATTTGACTTTACTGTGTGACCTGTCCTGCAATTATCATCACAACCTAGTTAGTGTATTCATTAATTAAGGGAACAATCCATTATCAATTAATCACGTTTTTTTCCAGATGGTTTTGCAGCACAGTCTTGGCTCAGGCCTGAGATTTAACTGTTGTAGCGTGTTCAGGCGATACGACAGTAGATGGCGCTACTGAACATTATATGCACTGTAATGAGACATGATAGTAGCCTCTAGTGCTTTGTGTGTGTGTGTGTGTGTGTGTGTGTGTGTGTGTGTGTGTGTGTGTGTGTGTGTGTGTGTGTGTGTGCATGCCAGTGTGCGCGTGTGTTTTTTGTGTGCGTGTTTGTTAGTGAAGCAACGTCACTTGTAATATGTTCCTGTGAGAAGCGAAAGGTCAAGATGACAGATCGGAAGCAAAATAAAAAGCCTCCTCCCCCTCCTCCCCCGACTCAAGCAGCAGCGGCTGCTAACAGCTTCTCCTTTAAAATGCCAATATACATTTGAGACGTATTACCGCTGCAAATTCAATTTTAATTCATCACCCTTTCGTAATAAAATCAGTCTGGGGCCTTTTGTTCATTTGAATCAGCAGTGCTGTTTGATGTGTTCAGAGACTGAATCCGTGCACGGCTGAAATGATCCCGTCAAAGCTGCATTCAAAGGCCGACTCTGCCTGTGACCATTAAAGAAACATCTCTCTTTTTTGGCTCATACTCTCTGTGAAGCCTGTTTAAAAGTGCAGCTCGACTCCCGCCCGTCTCCATATGTCTCTGCGCTTATCTGCTCTTCAAATAAGTCAGTCACCTTGTTGCAGGGTTGCCAGGTTTTCCATCTTTATGGTGCCATGAAACTTCCACTATCAGCTTTTGAATTGGATAAGCACATTTGGCAGTTCAGAAAAAAAAAAAAAAAAAGAAAACACCCCACTCTTCAAAAAAGTTTCCTCTTTCAGCAGCTGCTCAGACGCGGTGGGAAGCAGCTGTTTCAGGCTTGTGTTGGGATGAGGAGCAGGCGAGCGTCAGCGGGAAAGTCTGGATTTAAACCAAAGACATTAAAGATTAACAACTGATTTTGAGCTGTTTCATAGCATCAAATAACAACAAGTTTATCAGATACATGAGCTTTTGATTGTCATGTCCCATGTGTTAACATGTAGGAGGCGGGATTTATGACCTGTACTGCAGAGGGCCACCAGGGGGCAATCAAGTTGCTTTGGCTTCGCTTTTCAGGAGCAGTCATGTCGTCCATCTTTAGAATCTATGGTTTAAACCATGTAGCTGCTCTAACTTCCTCTTAGAGGGTAAAAGGAAATAAAACTCCATCAGGTTTAGTAATAAATGTTAAAACTGCTTGTTACATTTAGACAGTGGGAAACTGAGTTTTATAGTTGGATATAGGACCTGATGTGAATGATTTCCAGACATAATGAAGTGCTTGTTTAACAATGTTTGCTTTCCAGTGTGACAGAAGTATTATTCTAACCTGAAGATAAACATTTGAATTGTCTTTGTCACACTTGGGTCATCAACAATTTCCCATTCGAGCAGCTTGTTAGACTCTGGTGGTTTGAATGAGGACACACATGAGGAGACGCAATGAATCACCTTTAAAAGCAGGGCCCACGATCATCACGCCATCACACCAGGCCCCGCAGGCTCGAGACAGGGACGCCTGATTCTCCAGGAATAGTCTCTTTCCAGCAAAATTAACCTGATTTAGTTACCACTGACAGCCAAGAGTCAAATATAATTAAAAAAAACAAGTTATAATGTGCCACTGGGACGTTGTAATTGCTGATCCCGTGTCGCAGGAGCTCTCCCTTCAGCCCAGAGTGATCAGAAAAAAAGTCTGAGGACATTTACCTGCTCAGAAACCATCACGGCTCCCTCAGGAAATCAAGGTTATGGTCACTGCAATTTTTCCATTATTATCATTATTATGAAAATATGCCTATTTTTTACAATCTATGCGGATCCAAACCTACATATGAGAAAGTGTTGCACATCAACTAGGAATATAATCTGTCCTCTGGGTTGTCTTCTGTCACATGGTCCTGGTTTCACTGTTATGTGCTGTGTTGTTTTTATTTCAGCCGTTATTAGTTTATCATCTGTCGGCTGCGTTTTCACTGTCTGGATCATTTATGATCATCGGAGCAGAGGTTGTTGGGAAATGCTAAAAAAAGTGGCTGCAGAGGAAGCGTGTGCACGTGGAGCCACTGGCGGAGGGACGTCTGCTGGAGGAGACGCAGCTCCGGGTGTAGTCCGGACTTTACACAGGGTGTCCAGTGACGCTAAACTTAACTGAAGTGCACGTCAGCTTCTGATCTGACGCTCAGTTGGGTCAGGTAGAAGTCGACCCTGATGCTCTGATGGTTCCTGGCTTGGCATGAGACTCAGTGAATGTGTCTGTGCCCTCCGGGACTTGAGGAGATAACTCATATCTGTTGTGGCTGCTTTTCAGAGGGTGAAGTGTCATCTTCCTCACGTACAGGGGGAGGGGGGGGGGGGGGGGTGACTAATTTCTTTGCTTGACGACTTCGTCGGGCCTCTCCAGGCTTTTTGCTTCAGGCTGCCGGCTGCAGTACAAACTGGTAATTTCCTGAAGCTCGGCTGATTTTCACATCTTTCCACGAACAGATGCTTGGACGGTGGACGGCGCCGACACGGGGGACGGAAACCACAGACGACACCTGCTCAACCTGCAGCCTGAACATGTGCAGTTCAGTAGAGGATTATCTGTGATGGTTCCATGACGGAGGAAGTCGACATGTTCCGTATATTCAGTGTGCATGAAAAGGCTAATTCCTGATTCTCATTGTATTATTTCATTGGAAGCTAATGAGGCTTGTAGGTGCTTAGTCTGGAGATGCTCGGAGAAAAGATGTGGGTGGACGCTGAAAACTTGACATCTTGTCCTAGCGAGTACAACACAACAAGAACGAGAACAATTACTTTGCAATGAGATTCTAAATGAGCTCCAAATCGCTGCACCTGATTATTTTCACGGTCGTCTTCAGGAGATCATTTCTAAATGACTGTTTATCATCCCCGGAGGTCGTGACGTTAATAAAACATTTTGAAATGTGGAGTTTCATCTGCCGAGAGCAGAGTTCTGCCTCTGGTTGTTTGCCCGCTCTTCCCTGTTGTTACTTTAATGTACACAGACACATGCATGTTTTATTAATCTGCCTTCGTGAGTTAGGTTTTATACAATTAATTATGTGTCTTTACTCTACTACTCTACTGCAAGTGCTATATTTGTTTGTGTGGTAAGTTCTTGATCATGTGTAGCCTACAGGCATTGATTATAACTGTACGTGTGTGTGTGTGTGTGTGTGTGTGTGTGTGTGTGTGTGTGTGTGTGTGTGTGTGTGTGTGTCATCAGATTATTGCATCTGGAAAACTACCGGAAGTCAATAAAAAGATCAGGAAATATAAGGGGACATTATTGATCTCTGCATGTACAGTGCAGTGATGTGTGTGAGTGTGTGGGTCTGGGGGTGCTAGATACTGTAGCATCTGTCAGTCACATGTTTGTGGTTGAGTTACCCTCTCTCCCTCTCTCTCTCTCTCTCTTTGTGTGTGTGTGTGTGTGTGTGCACATGTGGACACCCCTCGCGGCCATTCTGTCTCCCAGACAGCTGTTTGGTGACCTGATAACACCCCTCCTGTCCCTCCTACAGCATGTCACATGCACACACACACACACACACACACACCCTTGGCAGCCCAGCATGTCTACCACCACTGGTATCCCCGAGCCATCACACACGTACACAATGAACCAGCGTCAGTCCCACCCACTCACTGCTCTCATCGTCCGGTCGTGTCCATTCATCTCTGGAGTCATAACGGAACAGTTTTCATTACACAAACCTTCACGTATTTGTTGCTTGTCCATAAAAAACCTTGGTAATAAAAATGAATGTTCCATGAGGACACAACAAGGACCAGTTGTAGAACTGAGGGCTCACGGGTAACACACTCTGAAATGCACACAACCTTGGGGTTTGGCTTTGGATAGAAAACAAGGGTGTAGAACTCATGTAGCCTGAGTTTGTTTGTTGTGTAGCAACAATCAGCGTCGACCAGGTCTTGGGTTTTTTGGTGAGTAGGGAACATCCAGAGCTGCAGAATCCACCACGCCGGTTCCAGGGACATTAAAGGTACAACTAGGACATAACACAGAGAGCGATTGGCTTGTTTGTATCGCCACTTCCTCTATATATCATTTATTTTAAACCCTGTAGCATTTTCTATCGTCTTCACGATACAAACCTAAATGTGATGGCTTCTTTCCCGACCCATACGGCATCCTTCCACCAAGTTTCGTGCCAATTCGTCCAGTAGTTTTTCAGTAATCCTAAAATACACACAAACTAAAACGAAAACATAACCTCCTCGGTGGAGGAAACCACAGGATAATCTTTACGGACCCAAATGAACCAGAACTGAAACTTCAGGTTCCAATGAGGGAAATAAATAAAATTCCCAAATAGCTTTTTGGTCCCTTGCTGGGTTTCTGCAGTTGGTCACTCTACTCTTTCTTTCATTTGCAGATCTTTTGGGTGTTTTCCAACACTGTGTTCATTGTCAGTTAATCGTCACTTGGATTTGGGCAAACTTTGTGATACTGTTATCTCTGTAATCCTGGGGGACTTGCTGCGTTTGTCGGATGCACTTAGGTTATAGGCACTTGGCTCCAATCAGGTGGTGCCGTGCCACCCTCTTCCTGATGGTGACATCCGTTTAAGAGGAGGTGCAGCCAAACTGTCTGGAAAGTGTCCAATATGAAGGCACTGGGGTACCATCTGACATTGTCCTTCTTGCTTCAGTGGGCCGTGATCACTGATTTGAGCGGGAGCAGTTTGCAGCGGAGTGTGACACAGTCAGGTCCCGAGAAAGGCAGCTTCACGTCAGGTACAGACGCCAGCTAATTTATGGGTGGCTCCTCCTGACCTGGTGTCTTTGTCGCCTTCATCGAGATACGCAGCAACCAAATGGATGTAAAAGATAAATTGAGGAATAAACATGTTTTATCAAAGCATCTGTCGTCAAAATATTCTGTTCTCGCCACATTTAACCTTTAACTCTGTAACACTGAGACGCCTGCTTCTGTCCTTAGGCTAAAAGATGGAAATCAGACTCATGACTTTGCCACTTTACTTGCTATCTATCACTCTCGCTGTTATCTGGGGGGGGGGGGGGGGGGGGGTACAAAGCCCATTAATATTGTCTTTAAATCAGATAAATCACACTGAATTCATTTATATGGCAAAGAAAAAGTTCCCTTTGAATCTTTTTAAAGAGCGAATAAATAAATAAATCAATACGAACATGACAGAATGGAGGTTCAGTCATTTCACTGTAGAAAGAGAAGGTCGTGGTGGGGGGTGCACCACAGATCTTCCGACTGTTGTTCCTTCAGCGTCCCGACCTCTGTTCGACCCTTTAAAGGACTCCGAGTCTTTGAATCGTGTCTCTCCTCCAGCGCGCTCGCCCATAACTGGAAATGACAAACAGGTCACTGGTCAAATGTAGGCTATTGCATCTCCATTTATGTGTCAAATCAATACTGAGAGGATACAGTAGTAGACTCTGTGACCAGGCAGACCCGAGACCAGTCGATACTTCATAGTAGAGGATACCATTAAATGTCATGTGAGAATATTGTTATTATTTTCCTAATGGCAGGGGGGTGTCCTCTAGTCTCAGATGTTTATGACTTTACGGTCGCTCGCTGCTTCAATTCTTCAAATCAAAAAATTCAAATCTACTAATAACACTGTTCAATCTATTGCTACGTTCTCCTCTGCTTTGTTGTCCTTGATCGAACATTTGCCAGATATAAAACTAATGATCCCCGACTTCCCATGGAATGCATATGCTCTCTGCTGCTCAACGTTCAGATCACGTGACCTGTTGGCACTGATATCTCTGCAGGGAGACACCGTAATGTGTTTGTGATTCTTAATAATGAGTTCCCTGTGACCTGACGGAGCCTGGTGGCATTTCCAATGTCACAATGGCATTCTGCTACTTCCAGGTTTGCTCTGGTATCTTTTGGTGTATGTAACTCGTCCTGGTTGGATTACTGGAGTTCTCTCTTGTTCAGAAACAGGGTCAGTGGTGGATTGAAACTATTCTCGAAAAACAAGTGCGTCAGCGTGATGGTGTCTTACTTCTCCATTAAGAATAGATTTAAGTTGCAAACGTGCAAATAGAATCAGCGAACAACACACACGTGCACGCAGCACACACATGCACACTCAGGCCATCCAGTCGTTTGGTAGTCGTTTGCTCAGTCAGGTGTGAATCTGTGACTATGTACCCATTTGTGAGGTCCGTATTACTGCATGTAACACCTCCCCCCCGCGCTCTCTGATGCTCTCGCCTCCTTGCTCCTCTCATCGGAGAGAGAGAGAGAGAGAGAGAGAGAGAGAGAGAGAGAGAGAGAGAGAGAGAGAGGGACGTGCAATTTCACTTGACAGCTCCCTAGTGAAGTGGTGGAGATTCTCTAACGCTGAATCTAAGATGGATAGATAGATAGATAGATGGATGAATGGATGGCTAGATAGATGGATGGATGAATGGATGGATGGATAGATAGATAGATAGATGGATGGATGGATGGATGGATGAATGGATGGATGGATGGATAGATAGATGGATGGATGGATAGATAGATGGATGGATGGATAGATAGATGGATGGATGGATGGCTAGATAGATGGATGAATGGATAGATGGATGAATGGATAGATGGATAGATGGATAGATAGATAGATAAATGGATACATGGATAGATAGATAGACACAAACACATACATACAGTATATACATAGATGTGTTCTGGTTAAGGTCCTGACCTTCTCTGACAGGGAGGTTGAGTGAAAGTGGCATCTGGCATTTGGCCTGACATTTTCTCGAGACCCCTCCCACCATAACATCTATAGGTGGGACCATGAGCTCCTTCTTCTAATGAACTTACCGTACAATTCATGCTTCTATGCTGATTAACTCAGTATTACCCCATATGGAGAATCCTAACTTTCCCTGTAATTTCAGTGATCTTAAAGAGAAAGGAAGGAACAACCAGTTTACTCCATGGAGGGTGCTGGTGAAAACTGGTGTGTGGGTAACGAGAGAAGAGCTTAACTTTGGCAGGGGCGTTGCAAAAGGGTATGTCGGAAAGGCAAGCTGGGCCCCTGTGAACGATTAATTAAATTAGTCCACATGCAGCAACGACAGCGAAGGTTTTTCATTTAAACTCTACAATTTAATTTACCATGGGGGGTCCCATTAGCCCAATGCCCCCAAAATCAATCACAACACCCCTGAACTTCAGTAAACTCAGCTTGTGCTTGGAGTCTGTACATTACAATAAGCAGGTGTGTGTGTGTGTGTGAGTGTGTGCACGTTTGTTAACTCTTGAGTACCCTTCCCAGCAAAAACTCAGATCTTGTGAGGACCAGTAGACCTCAGAGGGACAAAGGCCCGGCCCTAATGAATTAAAACTTAATTTCTCCAAAACTGGTGTGAGTGTGTATGAGGAGGTGGGGGGGGGGGTTACTGTGAACATAGGATTGCAATTGGTCAGAGCTTGATCCAGCTTCTTCTTGTTATTTGTCAGGACTATATTTTAAATATCTGTTGCACAAACATTTCTTTGTTTTTAAACTCTTCCAAATGTAACACAAACTTCAGTCCTGTCACATGGTTCAGCGTCACAGAGGAACTAAAAGTGTGCTTCCTGTTTCCTGGCCGGACCCTGTTGGATCCGCGCGCCCCTCCACCTGCATGGCCAACTTCAAATGCTTGTGTGAACTTTCCCAAGAAGAGACGGTGGAAATCTGCAGGTGAAGCATGTCCTGTTGCAGATGATCCAGCGTGGGGGGGTGGGTGGAGAAGATGAGTTTAATATTTTAACAAAGACGGAGTTCCAGCGGGGGCGCAGTGGAACACGGACTGAATGCGTCTCCAGCAAATCCAGGTGTGCACGTCTCATGGACGTTCACAGCTGGTTGCGCATCAGTGTATGCGTGTGTGTGTGCGGGTGAGAGAGTGTGCGCGCGCCCACACAGGTGAAGGTAGAGCAATTGACTTTCATTTGCTATTTCCTATCAATAATGTATTTGCTTTTGCACCACTAGTTGGTGTATATTTTATGGAGCCGTATATATATCTGCTGTGCTCCAGTTTTCCGGATGGACTGATATGAAAATCTCAAAAGGCATGAATGAATGGATGGAGGGATGGAGGGATGGATGGAGGTAGAGAGAGAGAGAGAGAGGAAGCCACATAGGGACAAATCAAAATGTTGCCTGGTGATTTTCAGCTCAACTCCGGCTGAATGAGTGCGTGTTTGACTGAGCCACTTCCTCCAGGAGCTTTAGCGCAGAGGAGAGGAGGAGGGGGGGGGAGACAGACCGACCGACGCACCGACAGTCTCCATCCAGTTTGCCCGTGCCTCTGCAGGAGCGCGCAGGCATAGACAAAACGCGAAGCCACACGCACGCGTGCTCATTCAGCAACCCCCCCCCCCCCCCCCTCCTCCCTCCCCACCTCCATCCATACACTGTCTCACACATACACGTGCACGACGAAAGAGAGAGAGAGAGAGAGGGGGAGCAGCGGGTCCCATGCACGGTTTGCAGGCAGCCGGAGCCTCTTCTGTGGTGGTCAATGTGCGTCCGTGTGTGCGTCCGGCGGCCGCTCGCCTGCCTCTTCCCTCCCCTCGTGCGCTCCCCTCCTCGCCCGGGACAGGAATAACGGGATACCGGGAGCTGTGATCACACAGAAGGCAGCTCGAAACCCCCCCCCACCCCCCACCCCCCCACGACGCGCGGGGCCAGCACATCTTGCAGTGGAGAATCCGCGGTATAGACGCACACACGCGCACACTGAAGACTGGATTACAACATCAGTGATTTTTTTTGTATTATTCGCTGCTGCTGCGCGCCCGTGAAGTGAGAAAACGGGGGATTCCACTCAGTGCTCCTGGACTCGGTGGGAATAATTCACTGCCAGAGATCCGGTGATTTTTTTTACAATTTTTTTTTATTTTTGATCTTTCTCCTGTTGTGCAGGGTTTGTGAGAGTGCTCACCAGCAGAGGCTGCTTCTCAGAGGAGAGAGGGGGCTGTTGCAATGTCATCTCGCACCACTGTTTTGGAGCTCTGTGGAAGGGAGATGCTGTAAGTACTTTGTTGTGTTTTTTCTCCTCCTCTGCATTTTGGGGTTTTTCGGGGAGGATGGTGCACGTCTCTGTCTCCCCCCACCACCCCCCCACCCCCTCACCCCCTCTTTCTTTCCCTCCACCAGCAGGCGGGTTTAGACCCACAGGCGTCCCCTCTATCCAAAGTGCGGCACCCACACCACAGAGATCACAGCGGTCCCTAAAACACCCCCCCAAGTGGGATTTAAAAGACGCCAG
The DNA here is from genome assembly GCF_009819705.1 of Hippoglossus hippoglossus. Taxonomy (NCBI): domain Eukaryota; kingdom Metazoa; phylum Chordata; class Actinopteri; order Pleuronectiformes; family Pleuronectidae; genus Hippoglossus; species Hippoglossus hippoglossus. Next base: position 18,250,149 of record NC_047158.1, read on the forward strand.
GGCAGACACTGGAAGAAGAAAGATATTCTCCTCCCTCGTGTCGAGTAGGATCATTTAGCTCAGGACGTGAAGCTGGCGCAGTGAGCAGCGCGCAGGCTGCTTCAAGGCGCATCTGTATCCAACATCTCTCCGGCTGCACGATCGAGCTTTTACGCGTTCATCCCTTCTGCACGTTAATTCGCGTATACGCGCATAAACTGGCTGCACAGGTGGAAGACGCAGATTTGTGGCACATGCACTGAGCATCCACCAGATTTACAGCGATCCCGGGTTTCACCCCAAATAAACGGAGCTAACGCAGAGCCACACCAGATGAATGAGAGATGCGCTTTCTGCTGATGTTATCCAGAGGTTGGGTAACACATTGCAGGGTTTTTGTGGTCGCGCCGGTGCGCTGGCACAACTTCCAGCTCCTCTCCATCCCATTCCAGGACGTGCACGCAGCGTTGCGTTAGACAGATCTCTCTGTGCGCGTTTTCTTTGTTGCGGTGCGGTTTTTTTTGGGGGGGGGGGGCAAATCGCTGCGTCTGAATCAGCTGCCAGAAAGTGAACAAAGGCTTTGCCCTAAAAAAATACCCCCCAAAAAATGAAAATTCCCACTGTACAAGGAGCGTCTTGGCCACGAGTGGAGGAGTCAGGCCCACGTTGTACCAGTAGGGGTCGCACTTGTATTGTGTTGGCTCCATTGAACCTAATGAGGAGATCCAAATGAATTTACACCCCCTCCCATCCTCCCTCCCTCTCTCTCTCCCTTTCTCTCTCCTGTTCTCAGGACTCAGTCACGTTGTTGAAGCGCAGTTTTCCTATCACAGAGAAGCTCTCTCTCCCCCTTCTCTCTCCATCTCTCTCCCTCTCTCTGTGTTATGGCGTCAGACTCAGCCCATGGAAGGGCAATCCATATTTTTATGACAGCAAAAGGAAATAATGTATTAACCCAGTACCTCCCCCCCATGTAGATCGAGGCTAGATTCCTTGCTTTTACTATTCAGCATCAGCAAGTGTGTGTTTGTGTGTGTGTGTGTGTGTTTGTGTGTGTGTGTGAAATCCAGAGTATGATTTGAAGTATTATTGCCAATCATACGTCAGAGGCACACACAGGAAAGACGGGTGTCGAGAGAAACCGTGAGAATGAGAGGATGAAAGACTGGAAAGAGAGTGTGAACAGAGACTGTGAATGAATGTGATTGATTTTTTTAAATACGCCTTTATTTACATATAGATGAAAGCAGCATTATAGGAGATGGCAGCCCTGAAGTTCTTCTTCTTCTTCTAAAAAAAAAAAACACAACCTAAAGGGTTAGAATTCAAATGGTCCCAGAGTACAGAACAGATTGCTCCTGTGTTTCAGATTCATCAGCGTTGTTCATGGCTGAGTAAAAACCTGAAATCACCTCTGACTCCAGCCTTCAGGTAGAAGATTCCTCTCCTGTTGGCCGCACACACACACAATCGCTGCAGGTCTAGAAGAAGCTCTGTTTGCTGTCTAACGGCCAAAACGAGCTTCCAAACCAACATCCAAATAACTCTCTGAACAACAACTTCTTTGTATTCTAATCACATCGCCGCTTAATGCACTGCAATCACTTTCTTCTTCTTCCGCCATTATTATTCTTTTATACTGTATCGCTGTGGCAAGATAAAAGTATTTGCCAATAAAGCAAATTCAAATTTCATAAAGAGAGTCTGATAGCGGCCTCCTGCATGCAAATGAAGCAGGAAGTCGCTGCTGCAAATGGGATGAAAAGAAACTTAACTACAGGAGCGAGGAGACTCGATGTAGCACAGCGTCATCTTCCAATGCAGCACAGAGGGAGAGGTGTGTATCGGGCATCAGGTGCAAAGAGCGAGCGCTGATCACATCCTTTATATAAGAGAACAGTAGTGACCTCACTTCTGTCTTTGTCTGTCTCACACACACACAGACACACAGACACACAGACACACACACACACACACAGTGGATTTGTAGGGAGCTAAAGAGGTATGTGCAGTGGGCAGACAACATGTTGAAGCCTGAGTGGTAACAGACGATTACTTCCACTGGGCTTCTCGTGGGCGCTCATGCACATGTCAGGGCACACGGACCAGATGGCTGGGGCCTGAGAGAGAGAGGGAAAGGGAGTGAATGAGGGAATGGCCGGGAGAAAATGGAGAGAAGTGAGGTGACAAAGGAGACGACTGTCAGAAGAGATGAGTGGGGGGGGGGTGTCGTTTTTGGCGTTCTTGGGTTACTTACAGGGTGAAGTTGGGGAATATGTGTCAAAACCGAAGCAGCAGACGCAAAGCTATTCCCGGCTTTTATTCCCCGAGGGTCAAGCTTCAAAAGCGGAAGAATCCAACATTTCCCATGATGGCTCCACATGGCCTCTTTTGTTAGACCCTTCCTGCTTCCTGTAAATGCCCCCGTTGTTCAAATCCCTCCACCCCCTGATGAACATTTTGTCAGACTTCAGTGCAACTAGTTTTGATGGTTGTGTTTCACTCTGCGTGACTCAAGTCAGACGACCACTCTGCAGCCACACTCACGTTTGCTGTAGTGCTTCAGATTTGCACTTGGATTATCGGTCTCAGAAAGAGGTGTCGTTAGTGATGTGACATTTTGTCCGAGGGGAAAAAAGGTAGTTTTTTTTCTGCTCAGCTGAGTTATCCAACAGAAGTCATTACTTCTGTTGGATAACTAACAAGAAAAAAAGAAAGTAATTAAAAATCGTACGTTGCTCTTTCAAAACCTGGTGTATCTGCTTCTTCTAATCCTTCAACACATTGTTACTTTGTGCAAAGGCTGAGAGACGCCCTAACTTCTGAACATCTGCATTCTTACCAATCAGAATATAACCCTTATAACTAAGGGAAGTGAAATTAGTCGAGAGAGAAAAAGGAATCGGGGACAAGGAGAATGACGTCAGAGGGGGGGGGGACAGCTCCATTCATTTAGATTTTGGAGAGAACAGTCTTTTGTGTAATTGGGCAGGAAGAGAGAAAGTGATGGAGGAAGTTTGAAACACCAAGGACGGCGTTCGAGAAAAAATCATCCCCTGCAGAGGTCTGCTGAGGAAAAGGAGGATGTGAAGATGAGACAAGTGTGGAAGGAAATGATTGTTTGGACTCTGCTGATGCAGAGACGCAGACCTGAGAGTGATGCTTGGAGATGGGATTACGTAAGAAAAAAAAAAACATTGGGCCTCAGCATTTCTTTGGCCGTGGAGGGGAGGTGGGTTTGATGATATGTGGAGCTTGAAACATGGACGCACACACACACACACACATTTCCAAGAAGCTCCTTGTTGGTTCCCAGTTACCATCGCTTCTCACCAGGTGCACAGCCAGCAGCGACTCTTTGTCTTCAGCTGAATCACGATCATCACTTCCCCTCATTAGAAGCTGCTTCAAGAACAAAGCCGGCTTCTTGTAAAATGGCTCCGTCAAGCCACCGAAATACAAAATACATGTCATGAGCTCTAAGTTTTTTGGTTTGCGCCGGATTATAGTGGGTGATTGTGTAAATTCAAAGATGTTACCAAAGATAGTGGAGGAGAATGGAGTTGGAAATAAGCAAAAAACTATTCAGTAGAGCGTATTCCTCCGCCCGCGGCCCAACAGTCCCCGTAAAATCAATCAAGCTGCAGCAAATTTCACACGCTCAATAGTTTTTATGTCATGAAATCAGTGAAAATGTAAAAAGAAAGCATCTCGCACTGTTAAAGAAAGTAAAAATAAATTCCTGGATCCACCCCAAAATGTTGTGTTTCCTCCCCTGACCCCATCCTTCCACCAAGTTTTGTGGTAAATCTGTTTGGTAGATTTTGTGTAATGCTGCTAAATCAAAGACCAACCAACAAATGCAGTAGAACTGAATGAAATGTACGAGAGAAAGCGGCTGAAGATGGAGGAATGATGGTCGGATGAAGGTAGCGTGAAGGATGAAGGGAGGGATGGACAGATAAGTGAATAGATGAACGGGCGATAAATGAATTCAGAGCTGATGTGAGATGGGAAAAACCATTACAACATTAAGGTCAGTCTTCCACAAACAAGAGAGGATGTACATAGACACACACACACACACACGTGTCCACTTGGCCGTGGCATAGTAAAACACACTTATCATCCTCGGTATCAAACCGACTTTGTGAATAAATCATATCCATAGAGTGTGTACGCTACGCAAATCTAATTTTAATGCCATTTAGGGGAAGATAGAAGGAAGAAGGAATGCGACTGCAGCAGTAAATGCAATCATATTAATCATCATGTAAAGATAATGCAGCTGAATTATTGATGCGTGTGAAACCTAGTTGTGTGTGGACCAGAAACGTGGGCTTTGTGGCAGCGAAGCCTCGTGGGAATTGTGGTAATGGTTATAGCAAGAGAGATTTCAGTGCTGGAGAGAGAGAGAGAGAGAGAGAGAGAGAGAGAGAGAGAGAGAGAGAGAGAGAGAGAGAGAGAGAGAGAGAGAGAGAGAGAGAGAGAGAGAGAGAGAGAGAGAGAGAGAGAGAGAGAGAGAGAGAGAGAGAGAGAGAGAGAGAGAGAGAGAGAGAGAGAGAGAGAGAGAGAGAGAGTGAGTGAGTGAGTGAGTGAGTGAGTGAGTGAGTGAGTGAGTGAGTGAGTGAGTGAGTGAGTGAGTGAGTGAGTGAGTGAGTGAGTGAGTGAGTGAGTGAGTGAGTGAGTGTGTGTGAGAGTGTGTGAGTGAGTGTGACTGTTGTATAAACACACTTAGGCTCCCACAACTGGAATATTCATATTGTGGGGACCTACATCTGTTTACTCAGCCACATTATGGGGACATGTATTTCTTTTGCACTCAAAAAACAAAGTCTTTTTTAAAGATGAAAATGTGTTTTAAGGTCACGTAGAGGTTAAGATTTAGAGCTGGAGGCCTCTGTCATGTCCTCTGACGTCATGGAGAGAAGACCCCGTGTGCAAAGTTTCAGTAAATATACAGTATTTCAGTTTCTGAGTGTTTTCTAGACTGTAGAATAGATATGCAGAGTATTGGTACTTTGTGCCTTGTGTGAGGAAATACGAGTGTGTGTGTGTGTGTGTGTGTGTGTGTGTGTGTGTGTGTGTGTGTGTGTGTGTGTGTGTGTGTGTGTGTGTGTGTGTGTGTGTGTGTGTGTGTGTGTGTGTGTGTGTGTGCGTGTGTGTGCGTGTGTGTGAACGATAGCCAGTAGTATGGATGTGCCTGCCAAACATCATTTACTGTTGTGGTGCCAGGAAGCGGTAGCCTTTGTGTGACGACAAACTGCCCCAATCCGATTTGGCCTGGAGATGCTCTCTCTCTTTCTTTCTTTCTCTCTCTCTCTCTATCTCTTTGTGTCTTCCTCTCTTTTTCCATGTCTGCATCTCTCTCCCCAAATATCACTTTCTTCCCTCCGTCTTTCTTCTCCTCTTCTGTGCATTTCCCCCCCCCCCCCTCCAGCATCCTCCTCTCCCTAAAATCCCCTTGTGATGCTGCAGAGTTGAGACAAGGAAAGAGAACCCCCCCCCCCCCCCCCCCCCCCACCACTCTTTTGTTAGTCAGATTTCCACCCCACTCGGTGGAACTGAGAGATAAGCTTGTGAACACTGGACTCTTACTATAAATACCATAATATGCCAAATTGGTACCAGTTGGACCCTTTTAATAAAACTGAGAAACCTTCCCTGAAACGGACTGTAGGAGTTTTCTGTCACCCTCGGTTTGTATTCATGAAAATAGGTGAGCGACACATGAACATTTCCCGGTGGCTATCGTGTGTGTTTTGTACATAAGTTGTGTAACAGTGTCGTAAAGTTTGCAAAGACTTGGTTTCCAAATTGTCTGGAAAATGTCTTTCTCAGCTCCTCTGACTAGAGGAGCTGAGAAAGTTACACATCTAAACTTACACATCTACATAATGTTAATATAATGTGTAACAATTCTTGTGTACTCGTATTATCCCAAAATAATCTTCAATTTCATTCAAGGTAACCAAACATTTAATTTCGGTCGCCTTTTAATTGCATCATATCTGCTTGAACGACGCATGTTGAAGGAAAAACACACATCTAGGCACTCGGCTGTTTAGTATTGGTCCCATTGGATCAGGATTATTGGCGTTTGCTGCACGGCGTGAAAAAAACAACTCCCTAACCCCAACTCCCATGATGCCATGCTGCTTCACAACATCATCTAACTAGGTCTTCTCTCATTGATTGAGAGACCCCTAACAGCCAAAGTGACAAATACATCACCTACAACCTCCAGAAACTGCTAATAAAGAAATATTAATGCAAAGTTTGGTGGTCCTGCAGAGATTGTGATATTAATGGTGAAATACAGAGATGATCATGGCAGCAGCAGCACCAGGCCGTCAGTAGTAATGACGTCCTTTCAACTGGAGGTTGTGCAAGATCCCAAAGGGGAACCAGAACCGGTCAGTGGGCTTAGCTGCGCCCTGTGGAGCTGCTGGTTTGAATCCCTGGACCAGTTTGTAAATGTTTAGGGAAGCATTACAAGAAACTGTTGTTATACCCAGATATAGAATGTCAGTGTGAAGGTGTGTACTGTAGGTGAAGCAGGATAGCGGCAGTCACTTCACGATGAAATTCTGTATATATAGAAAATTAGGTGAATATTTCTTTCTTTTCATTGCCCCTCTGAGAAAAAGCCGCCCTGCAGAATTAAATGATTCATAAGCTGTCAGTGCAAGTCTTCATGTAATCCTACAGCTTTTTGGGGGAAAGGAAGACGTCGACTTCCTGACAGAGACAATAGGAATCCATTAGGCGTCAGTGCGCTCGCTCCCTCTGCAGTGAATGGACCAAGAGTTGGATGATTCATCCTCAGGTCTAACTGTGTTTCTGCTCCGTTGGGCAGACGAGGGTTGGGGGGGACAAGCAGTCCTGTGCTCAAGTTAAACACTGGATGACACATTGAGCCCACATGCATTATTCAGCTCACAATAGAGTCCTCCACCGGGTTCTCAATTTCATTAGAGAAGCGCAGGTTATGACAAATGCTACTGAAAATGATCTAAAACCCGTCATCACGCTTTAGAGACGGAGACAATGCAGCTGAAAGGTTCCCTCGTTTCTTAGGGGCTGGAAAACAGTGGAAACCTTATTTAATTGTCTTTACTTACATTACATTGCAAAACATATTCTCATAACAACAGTGTTAATTTAAACTTCAATATATATTCAATTAATACCTAGAAAACAGGTCAATTCTATTCATTTAGCACTTTTATAGTTTTGACGACGACTACAAGTGTTTTACACTTCAAGTCACATTTACTCATTCAGCATTTTTTCCATCACACACCCTTCACACGCTCACTGAACAGCCATCAGGCACAATTAAGGGCCTCGGTATCTTGCCCAAGGACACTTTGGCATGTGCACTGGGAGTGCAGGAAATCGAACCCCTGACGAGTGGACGACCCACTCTATCTCCTGAGCCTCAGCTGGTCAGTGGTGCTTCACACTGTAACCTATACAAATGCAGAAATGTAGAAATATGTAGGATAGAGTGATTTTTATTGGTATACAATTATTATATTGTTATTAAAGTATACACAACATCCAACAATAAAATTAAAAACCATGCAATTCCAAAAAATGGAAGAATATATATCTGCACCAGAAACTATTTTTTTTATCATCCACCGCATCTGATCTGAATCCTGGATATTTTTTGAGAATTCTCGTTCGCCAACAGACAAACTGACAAAGAATCGGGATTGAAACCACACAATGTCCACGGTGGTTATTAAATCTGTGGCGAATACGTCGACTGGCAACAAGTGGACGTCTTGCTGTGTTGTTTTGATTATGTTAATAGGTAGGGGCGCTTTGTAAATGAGACAAGTGTCTTATGATCTTGTGCTTAAATCTGCTCCCGTCTCCAACTGTGACATGATAATCGACGGCTCCTGTGAATCAATCATGCGCTCACCGGCTCTGCGGCGACGCAGAAACACACGCGGTCCTGTCGGTGAATCCATAAATCTTCACCGGTGCACACTGACACATTATGTGACCATATGCTTCATGCCTTTCTGAATCCGCTCGCGCTCTGATGTTGGGCACACCTGCTCATATGTCCGACACATGATGGTAAACCAACACACACTCTCTCACTCAATGTTTCATGCTCTCTGAGCATTAAGTTGTGAGGCCGCCTCGTGTTGCCTCGTGTCGTGATGTGGAGATTGTGCTCTGATGATGACAACTTGCTCTCCCGTTTGTTTGGTGCAGAACAACCACTGTCACGATCTCACCTGACTCTCACTTTCATTTGTTCCCACATGATGCACGTTCTCAAGCACACACACACTCAAACGGTTCTTTCAACTGAGAAACTCCCACTCTTCACCTCCCCCACCTTCTGCCTCCCTGTCCGGGGCCTGAAGTGCTACTTCAAAAAAAACACAAGAGAACACTATCTGGCATCCCGAGCTATTTATAGCCCTCTGACTTATATTAGTCTGTTCTTTTCAGCCTTTATGTAATTTGTAACTTACTTACCTCCAGGGAGACGAATAAAACTCTTGTGTATTTGACCGTTGTGTCTCCACTTTGTGCATTGAATCATCTATAGAAGAATCTAGTAAATGTCAGGTGAAGATAAGCTCGACCCAGCATCAGCATCGTGGGGCAGGTGTGTCTTTGTGTTTACCACAAAGTGTCCCTCATGTCAGGCAATTTATCAAACTTTACAGTTGTATATATGCCGTTGTCAGACTGTCAAGTTTTTCTACTTTTCTACTGTTTTCTTTATGGTAACCCCACTAGTGAATCTATAAGAGTAGGTTTAGTGCAGGTAGGACAGTGTTTGAGTCATCCTTTTGAATCCTGATATAAAGCTGTGAGTGGTTTCTCCCACATTTGAAATGTTGGTTATATATTAAACTTACCCTGCATGTCAATGTGCAGAATCTACAGGCAAGGGACACAATTTTGGGGCTTTGGGCAAAGTTTGGTTGCCCCAAAGTTATCTGGACCTGAAACACCTCCAAAGTAATATCGCTGTTTGTGTGGAGAAAGGTTTGACTCGTAATGTTAAGATGAACTTGTTGGATTATAAATATTGTACCGAAAACAGTCTCGGCCTGGATATCCGCTGCCGACAAGGCCCAAAATATTGGCCACTGTCCTAGATGCTAATTCTCTGGCTGTCCATGCTAACCTTGCCGTCTCACTTCTGTCGCTCACATGCAAACGTTCTCTAAGCTGCATTAAACAAACAGGGACAACAGACTGATGGTGTCATTAGCTGTGCACGTTGGTCGGTCGTGAGCGAAAGTACTGCACGGAGTATAATTTTAACTTTATGGCGGCGCTTCATGAATAGCGAAGGGATCATTAAAGGTATTGCAGATACTAATGGGAGCCGGAGTGGGACATGAATGTGAAATTTCATGGTAATCTGTCCAATCGCTGTGGAGACATTTCATTCAAAACCACATATTGTGACAGTTATGGTGACACTAATGGAGAAGTGAACCAGGAGATGTCACCTGGGAACCATTAATCTGTACGAGTCCCAAGCAACAGACAGATTGAAAGTCCTCATTTGTCTAAAAGAGTCAAAAAACCTTTTTCTATATGGTGAGACAAACATTATAATAAAGGATTAACCACGTTGTCCTCCTGGAAGTTGAGTAGAACCCAAAGTACAAAAAATGCTCAGCACAGCTCCTCTATTCCTGTAACTCGGGCTTCCTCCTTACAGGTTGTGCGTCAATCCATCCTGAAGGTGGAGTGTTAAGATATTACATTTATAAACTGTGTAAATCTCTGCCTGCCTCTTCCAAATAGCACAGCTTGCTCCTGATCTTGGCTGTCGTGACCATAAAGAATATACTTGTTAGTCATCTTTTCTTTCTCTCACCCCTCCGCAAATTCCTCTCAAGGCCGTCTCCCTCCCCACATGGTTTATATGTCTAATAACGCTGCTGAGAAGGAGGTGAATAAAAAAGAAAGATGCCACCTGAATTTGTTCGGCTTACAGAATTGTGCATTAACAATTTATCTCCCCTGTCTTTCTCTCTCTCTGCCATCTTCTTTTCACGCTTCTCTCTCCCTTCACCCCATCTCCTTTTGATCTGTCTTCATCTGCTCTGTTCCTCCTCATGCTCTCTCCGTGCAGGGGATGAAGTGGTTTGGCAGAATGTCCCTCAGCAGCAAAAGGAGTAAGAGGAGGAGTAGAAGGAGCAGCAGCTGGAGCAGCAGCAGCAGTGGTAGGAACAGCGCGCTGCTCTCCTTGGCTCTCCTGGTGGTGGTGACCCTGTTTGCGGACCCCGTGGTGGCACAAAAGCAGCGGACTGGTGGCGCCTCGGATAAAGTGCCGGTCCTGAACATTGCGGTGATCCTGGGACGCACGCGCTACATCTCCGACAGGGACATCCGGGCGCTGTGGAGCAAGGAGGACCCCATTGACGTCAATGTGGTCACACTGCTGGTCAACGAGACGGACCCGAAAAGCATCATCACTCACATGTGCGACCTGATGTCCGGGACCAAGATCCACGGGGTGGTGTTTGGGGATGGCACCGACCAGGAGGCCATCGCCCAGATTTTGGATTTTATTTCCTCGCAGACGCTCATACCCATCCTCGGCATCCACGGAGGGTCGTCCATGATCATGGCTGATAAGGTACGGAGGAGTGAGTGGAGAATCTTGGGTGGATGGATGATTTGTGCATGAATCTTGGATGAAGCGATCAATGCAGGTATGAGTGATGAATTGCTTTGGTTTGGAGCGATTTGCCGACAGTTCTGTCTTTGCAACTTTGCTGAATCGAGAAAATCAAGCAGACCCTCACTTGTCAGCTTTTAAATATCAGGCTGTTGCTGCTCCCGACAGCCTGCAAGAGGGTAATACATTCCTGTCATGCTAACATACTGTGGGGGGGGGGGGGGGGGCCCTTGTCTGTTAGCTGCCCCTCACAGATATTGGTGCGGCTTATCTCTAGAGCATGAAAACAGAGGGAGGAAGCATTGGTGGAAAGAGATGATGTGGGGGAAGAAAAGTGCAGTAGGAGGGTAAGCATCTGCAGTGAGGCTGAAAGGGAAGAAGAAGGGATGACTAAAGAGGACGGGCGATGAGCGAGTAGGAGGTGTTTGTGAGCGTGAGCTACAGGAGCCTCTCATTGTGCAGGATTCCCTCAGACGTAGGTGGCTGATCTGTGACAGGGTCTCACACTTGAATAGGGGATGCCCCCTCGTCTGCCAATCACTTTGAACTTTCAATGGCAGGAGATGAACGGCTCGTGACGGTGTGGATTCGCGAGGCAGCGCTTCACAATGAGGATGTTCTTATCTGTGCTATTTGCCCAGAAGATCAAAGCAGGCTTAGCAGACACCGTGTCAGCAGGACGAGCCGTAAAGATGCTACACGGAGAGAATTCAGAACCGTCAATGTCATTGTCGATTATTTTGTGTGCACAATTGAAACAATGGTGAGGCTGAGTTATCTGTTTTCTCTTTTGTTATTGGTAGTGCTTGTCTTTTTTCCTCTAGTCCTGCGGAACATTTTCTTTCTGTAAGATCTGCCAGTACAAGAAAACCTCAAGCTCCAGTCACACTGGAGGAGAAGCATCCTTCTCCCTGTTTAAAGCCTCAAAGCAATCTCGTGATTTCCAATCAAATCTGACCCTGACAACTTTCAGAGTAGAGGTCGGTTTGGATCTTTGCATTGATTATCACACTTGTTTACACGTACATGCAACGTGTGGCAGCGTTTTGAAAGAGGATGAGGAGGGAAGGAGAGAAGGTGGTAGGTGTTGAGAGGAGGAGGAGGAGGGAGGAGGAGGAGAGTGTTGGAATGGAGGATGTGGAGAAGGGGGAGCAGAGAAATGGTGAAAGGAAAGAGGGTGAGGGATAATACCTCTGTTTGAGCACAGGCGAAGGCTGAGTACTGGGGAATTACAGAATGTCCTGATTGGCACCTGCCAAACACCCCCAATTTCAACGCACGCATGCACACGCGCACACATGCACACCCCTCATGCACGCCCCTCATGCCCCCTGTCAGCGAGTGTCATTGAAACAGCAGTGATTCACCTCCTCGACAGCAGGAGTTTCCTCAGATGAGGAGAAAATAATCCACTTTAAAGGGCTCGACCCAACACTTTACCTCTGTCTTTGTTTTTCTTTCTCCTGTTTTTCCTTCTTCCTCCACATGTTCTCTGTCTTTCTCTGCTGGCTTCAAACCACAGGCTGAAGTGTGTGTCTCTCGTTTACACTCACAAACTCTGCAGGCTCAGGAAATGTTTCTGAGGCTTTTTGCAGAAATACCTTCAGAGCCATTTGGGCCAAATGTGTGTGTGAAGTCATTTTCACGACGTGCATGAGATGAATTCAAAAAAAATGTTAACCTTAAAACACTGTAGGATGTTTTGCATATCTGGAGACCTGCTTGAGGAATGTCATGGGTTTGTTTACACCAGTCGTACATTTAAATTCAAGTTGGATATCTGGAGGTAAAAGTGTGACTTTGAAAATTCATTGAAATTCACGTCTACAGTGATTGAGCCAAATCTTGAAATATTTTGAGATTTAGAATCTTTACAAAATACTAATACAAAATAATTATTAGTAATTTAAGTGGAAGAAATACCACCTTTTTAAGTTGCTATTCGGGCTGCATCTGACTATTTATATATTATCAATGAATATTAATGCACAATAAATCAGTCTGGCCTCAGGTTGCTCTTTTTGTCTGGAAAACAAAACAAATCATTACAGTGACTAATGTTTTTGCTGGATAAATAATTAATCTATTCTAAGAATTGCTGCAGACTATTTTTCTGTTAATGATTAATTGCAAGAACTAATCTTTTTGCACTCCAGTTGTTTTGTTTCCATCACCATTTAAACTTTTCTGTAAGCTACACTGTTTATGTTCTCATGCACATGTTGATGTTGTCGAGTATTTACAATCTGTCACTCACTTAAAAACAGTTTCAGTGCGTTTCCATCCGAAACAAGGATTCTTCTGGTGTTCTTCATGTGCTGTATTCTATACACAGTGCTTTTATGCTCCTTTTTAAAGTTGATATAACTCCTCACCCTCTGTAGGTTAAGGTTTATATAGTTACCCTCTGAAGTGTTCGCAGCACAGTCCCTCTGCCGCCTTGTTCAATGCAGATTTGCACTAATCCTCATGTGAAATATGAGGAGAAGCTCGCCTCCAATGATTACGCCTTGTAAGACCCTCAGTGTGTTTGTCTATTCACGATTACGCCTTCACACTTGTGTGTGTGTACATAGACGTGTGTGAAATTTCCCTGCATATATATATATATACTTTAATGCTGTTGCGTGCACTGTGTGTGTGTGTGTGTGTGTGTTTCCCTTGCCTGTCACTTTGGAGGCTAAATCTCTCGGTGCTGACGACTTCCACTCAAAGCCGGTTCCACGTGAACCTTTGGAGAATTCAATCCGAGAGCCTCCCTGTTCTGAAAAAGAACCTCCTCTCCTCTCTCGCTCTCTTTTTTTAGTTTTCCACCTTTCTTCTTGCACTGTCCCTCCACCCGTCCCTCTATCCTCCTCTCTGTCTTTCATTCGTACTTGTTAATTAGGTAAATGTCGCAGGATCTCCCTGTGTTAGTCCCTTCCATACATCTCTCAGCCTTTGTTGAATAATGCATGGCTCGCCTGTATTGAGAAGAATACATTATTGATTAAGGAAAGAAAAAACGTCTTCTCCGGCTGCATTCTAAGCAAATCAGCTTGAAGGAACCAGGGAGGCAGCTCCTTAAAACTCAGAGGGAAGAAGTTATTATTTTGTTTTCATTGCTCATTTTTCTCACCTTTACACCTTCATTCTTTTCTCCTCTCATTCCTCCCTTTCATCAACTTTAAAATGCCTGCGCTTTCTCATTCCCTCACCTGGTGTAATTGTGTGTGTGTGTGTGTGTGTGTGTGTGTGTGGGGGGGGGGGATGTCTGGCCCGGTTTGTTGATTGGCTCCACGTAATTGTCACGCTAGATGGTGATTGACTTTCTCCGAGGTCGGTAATGGCAACTGGATCACGTTAGTCACGAGTGCCGCTCACTCTGTATTTCTCAGGTCTCGGAGAAACATCTGCGCTGATCGGACTGGACACGTCAATATTCTGTCTCCTCTTTATTTCCCCCTCCTGCCTTAGAGCCTCGTGAAAGCAATCGTGCTGTGAATACTCCAGATGTGTTAAGTGAACAGTCCAGATGTGTTAACAACAGTGAAGGGAGATGTGCTTCTCTGTTTTCCCTCTCGCAGTAAAACAAACTCTTTGCTTCTGAAGGAAAACAGAAGTGTGTTCAAAGAGTTGGAAAATATTGTGACGCTCTTTAATGCTTCTCATGAGTGCAGGTGTGTGTGTGTGTGTGTGTGTGTGTGTGTGTAACTTGAAGCATACACACACACACAAATATATCCCTTGAGCCACTTAAAGAAAATAATCTTAATTATTCAGCACTTCAGACAAATGAATGAATATTGTGCCAAATGCTTGGTGGAAAGAGTATTTCATATACACTAGTGCTCAAAGCAAAGCCTGAGTCGATATGAAAATAAGCCTGTAGGCCTGGAATATGATTCCTTTCACCCGACCTGATCAGGTGGGTGTCGGTTATCACAAAGCCGTCGGTTCGATCTCCGGATCCTCCTGTCGCCATTGACAGCGAGTCGCTCTCCTTAAGGAGGCCAGATCTTCAACTTAGCTTGAACCACGGGTGTGCAGTGGCGCGCAGTAAAACAGTTTTCATGATGATGATGATGAATAAAGTATCAGTGGGAGAGCTCTGTCAGCTCAGCTCAGTCTCATGCTGCAGCTTTCCATCAGTGTTTTTATGAGTTTAACTGAGTTGGTTTTGCTATTCTGATGTTCACTCTTACTCCTGTTTACTAAGCTCTCGTCAGTGTGTAAAGATGGTCGACACGTCTCTGCTTCCTCTTCTGTCCAGAAATGAAGCCAAAACATCACAGATACAAACGCAAGTCATTCTCAGGTGTCAATCATAACGTATTATTATCAAGTTTGGTATTAAAACCAAACTTGTGGGGAAAAATGAGAAGTTGGCCTTGCATCAGTGTGATTGGGTGGGGGGGTGAGAGTCGGGGGGGGCTTGACTGCTGCTCGTTACAGTGGACACTGCACCCCCCCGCTCTCAGAAACACACCGGCTAGGGTTTGAAATCGATCCGACGAGTGGTTGTGGAGGAAATCGAAGGACAGATGGACATAAATTTATCAGCAGGAAGGTGTTACTGGTCCTATTAGACCTTCGCTCTTTCAGCAACTGTTACTTTGTTTCCATTTAACTAAGTGACGACACTCACACAGAAAAACACACATCATCGTGATTCAAGTGTATTTATGTAATCTATTGACCCGTAATGGTGACATTTGTCCATGGATCCCATGATAATTACCAGTGTGTTCTGATCCTTTCTGTGTGTGTGTGTGTGTGTGTGTGTGTGTGTGTGTGTGTGTGTGTGTGTGTGTGTGTGTGTGTGTGTGTGTGTGTGTGTGTGTGTGTGTGTGTGTGTGTGTGTGTGTGTGTGTGTGTGTGTGTGTGTGTGTGTGTGTGTATAGGCAGCTGTCATGGCGGCATGTGACTGGAGGCTGTAAAAGTTTATTTTAATATCAAACTAACGATTCACACACACAGTGTTAGTGCCAACATTAACATAGTAGTAGCAATTTTGTGTGCGTGTGTGTGTGTGTGTGTGGTGTTATTGTGATCAAAGGACATTATTCATCCATTCCTGTTGTTGTCTCCCCCCAGGCGGTATCATTATACACACACACACACACACACACACACACACACACACACACACACACACACACACACACACACACACACACACACACACACACACACACACACACACACACACACACACACACACACACACACACACACACACACACACACACACACACACACACACACACACACACACACACACACACACACACACACTCTGATGTTTGTTGCTGCCGGCTCGTGTCAAACAACAAATCAGAGTGGAAGGAGATAGAGAGAGAGAGAAAAACTGGATAAGAAATATCGTCATGATACGATTCAGGAGTTTGTCCAATTACTGTGAAGATGTGTTTATTTTTGTTGGGTTTAAATCACACTCATTTAAGGAGAGTATCGTCAGCTGCATTGTTACACACCTCTGTTCAGGAAATGCTCCAGAAGTGTGTGTGTGTGTGTGTGTGTGTGTGTGTGTGTGTGTGTGTGTGTGTGTGTGTGTGTGTGTGTGTGTGTGTGTGTGTGTGTGTGTGTGTGTGTGTGTGTGTGTGTGTGTGTGTGTGTGTATGCACAAATATGGATGAGCCTTCTCAGTACTGCACACGTGTCTTTTTATGTGCAAGTAGATTATCAATATCATGCCTATGAAGGTAATTTGTGTGTGTGTGTGTCCAGACAGCGATAATACCATCACTTGCTTGTCGTCACATATCCTATTAACTCGGTAAGATTGTCCTCAGTCAAATTCCCATGGTAACGCTTCTTGGTGCATGTATAAAAGTGCCTGTATGTCACTGTGCATATGAAAACGTTCTTGTGTGTATATGTGCTTGTGTGCACTTCCTCTGTGTGTGTGTGTGTGTGTTTTATTCCAATAGCCACGTGCAGCTGTCTTTCAGATGAGAAATGGCCTCTCACTCCTCAACGGGAATCAATTTGAATGAATATGTGGGACTAGAGGAAATAGAGCTGTTGGCTCTTTCCAAGACTGTGTTCCCCTCTTTTCTCTTCATCTCTCCTCTTCTCTCGTACTTTTCTGAACGGCGTTTATTTCGAATTAAAGAAAGTTTATATCTGTGCAGCGAACATTTAGGGAAACTGGCCGTATCTTTCGCTCGCTCCCTCCCTGTTCCTCCTGTTCTCTTGGACCAACCCTTCCTCCCTGTTTCCCCTCTCCTCCTCCTCCTCCTCCTCCTCTCCGTGAGTCCTCCTCTTTGCTCTCTGCCTCCCTCAGGAGAGCCTCAGCCTCAGGCTCCGGAGCAGCAGCAGCAGCAGCAGTTTATTGAGTTTGCAGCAACACACTCACAGTTGCATATTACACGAGTGCACACACGAGGAGAGAGAGAGTGCATTTTAACAGTGACAGCTGCTCGCCAGGTAGACGAGTCGGGCCATGAGCTGTAAAAGCCCCTTTCAGTAATAAAACCCAACGAATGGGTCGCCCTGGCGTAGTGAAAGTAAAAGTTATGACCCCGACTACCCAAAGCATCTTCTCCACTCTTAAATTAATTGACAAAGGCTTGAGATGAGAGGACTAACTCCGCATAATGTGATGGCTAAATGAGGATGTAAATTGATTTTGATGTTACACTCATGGAGGCGTTTACTTTGGTCTCTAATCTCAAAACTTCATCTTCCCCATTTCATCTTTCTGCTGCTGCTCAGTTCTCTTTGTCTCCGTTGTCTTCCTCCACTGAATGAATCGCACTCTTTATGCCGCGGCCGCTCCCGGCAGCGAAGAGATGCTGCAGTAAGCTGGTTTCAGAGAGGCACCGAACTCCGGACATTCTCCAGAAATCATGTGGAGGGGCTGCGTGTGAGAGTCAGAGTCAGTCACTCCAGGGATTTCTCTGCAAGTACAGTGTCGGGAGAATGTCCGAGTGTTCACAGCAAGAGAGAGAGAGAGTTTATCAGATGCATAATTGAAATAAAACAAATTCAAAATATCTCCGGATAAAAAAGAGCTGCCATACATGCAGAATAAGATGTCAACACGGAAAGACAGCGAGATTTGAGAGCCAACTCCGGTGTCAAATGCCCAGTCCTAATTGTTCGCACATTTTCCGAGTTCATTTCTTTGAATAGCTGCAGTGTTGTGTCCGTGCTCGGTGAGTTCTTGATGGGCGGCAGCAAAAACTGAAAAACAAAGCTGCAACGTTAACATGGACTCAAACTGTTTGTTCTGACCACGTGTCGTTATCAGCCTACAAGTGTTTATGTGAAGCATCGTCGCTCGGTGGTGTCGTTACAAGGATAAACAAACAGCCGCCCCGCTAACATCAGAATAATCCTCTTGTCTGTTTGTCTTGTGTGCTTTTTATTGTGTGTGTGTGTGTGTGTGTGTGTGTGTGTGTGTGTGTGTGTGTGTGTGTGTGTGTGACTGTCAGACTAATGTGTGTGCACAGTTCTGGGAGGGTCCGTCCATCCATCTTTTTTGTGTTTCTCGTTGATTAACCCGAGTGTCTCAGCAGCAAATTGAATTTCTGATCTGCTTGACTTGACTCTCGTCAGCCGCCATAAGCCGAAAGAAATACCCCACAATAAATATAACATGAGCCCGGCGACGGAGAGACTGAAGACGCACGTAGAGAAGAACGCAGCGATCACAGCTTTGGAGGAGAGAATTTTGTCGTCTCAGCTTAAGCCTGACTAATATACAGATAACACATGCATGCAGTTGCTGCCTGCGGAAGTCTTTTCATTCCTCATCTTTGTGTCACGAGGCAATTGCATCAGCGTGAAGCCTTCAAAGACACATTCCCTCATTTTCTGAACGTTGAAATTGTCTGATTAAATTGTCTACACTCAGTTTTTAAGCCGTGGAACCTCATTGGATCATAATTCCCGGTAGGCGCTGCAAACGGCTTCATTATGAGCGACAGCTACTTATTAAGCAGGAGCATCTTTCAGGAGGACTTGTCAGTCACGGTTACAGTGGAGGCAGAGAGACAGGGATGTGAGTGAGAGGTTGATTCTTCAGACTGTACGATTGCCTCCTGCTGTCGAGCTCCAGAGATGCACACAGGTAAATATCAGCTAACTTTGCCTGAGGGATGTTGATCTGAAGGATGAGAGTGTAGTTTTTTTCACACACTCTGACAATCAGATGGTGAGTGTAGATGAACAGCTTGTTCTGGATGGATAGTTTACAAAGTTCTTTAATAATAAGGGTTAAAACGTCACCACCTGTCTAGGCCTGCAGCTGCAGCCACTAAGACGCTTATACTCAACAATTCAAGTCCTATGGGGGCAGTGTTAAAACGACATGTGGCTGAAAAGAGGCCAGAGATTTAAAAATATAAAATAAAAAAGAGTGTGGCTCTTTGATTTGCCACGTTTATGAGTTTGTGTGACAGGAATCGACCCCATTCTTCCAGATCATTTTGGATATAGAGTGTACCCCCGTTTTATTTTGCCGTATTCACAGCTCTGTGAGTGTATCCATAAGTTTATTACTTTTGTGTTTCCATTCTTTCAGTTTCTTACCAGTAAAATCTTCACATATTATATTCTAGAAAAACATTAAACAAAAAAAAAATAGCACTATTAGCTTTAGTAAAGTGCAACAAACCTACAAAGATTAGGAGAGTTTTCTATCAACAGTGAAAAGTGCCTTAAAGCGATGCTACACTTGATTTTCTTAAGTGATTGTGCAACAGTCATGTATGTTAAATTAGAGATTTGTTTTAAATGAGATTTGTTTACTGGAATCACAAGTGGAGCAGTACCTCCAGAAATCGAGGGAGGGCAGTGTAGCTAATCATGCATCTATGCGTTACTTCATTCAGGCACATGGTCAAACAATCACTGTTTCTTTACACATATTGACCGCCACTGTCGATATGTGTAAAGAAACTCTTCACTGCCCTCTTGTGGATTCATTACTCAACGAAAGGTTGTTTCATTTACCTCTTTATCCTGAATTATTGTCTTTTCCACCCTTTTCTCTGCGTCTCATCTTCTCTGCCACTCACAGCTCCGCTCGGACTCCGAAACCATTTCAAGTCGCACGCATCACAATGCATTTCCTCTGCGTCCTCTTCATACTGCAGCTATAAGTACTTTGCCGTAATAGTTTGTGCTGGCCAGGCTTGTTAATCCACTTGCTGTGTTCGCACATTTAGTTGCTGTGTGAGATTTTGTTTTATGTTGTACAATCTACTTGATAGTTCCCCAAACTTGAGAGCGATGTAAATTCAAAATGGCAGCCATGGGAATGGGGCCAGCTCCACGGTTTATGGGCTCAGGCCTCGGCATCGGTAAAATAGGGGGAAGCCTGGGACCCTTTAATGCAGGAGCTTCGTTATTAGCTGATATGAGGCTGGAACGGACGGATATGCTGAGTGGACACAGGTTGCATCATACGTGCCCTCACATCTCAGCGTCTCTCTCTCTCTCTCTCTCTCTCTCTCTCTCTCTCTCTCTCTCTCTCTCTCTCTCTCCACTGCAGCAAACTTTCTTTGTCCTGTGGTTATTGGTGCAGTTCGTTCAGCGTGTTTCAGCAATTATATATATATGTTTTATTTCCTCTACAACACCGTCTTTTCTTTCTGAGACGCTTTGGGATTTCAATTAAAATCCTCTGTGTTGGGAGGTCAGTCACTCGAGTTAAGTTTGATCTAATTAGATTAGCCGCAAAAAAAACCAAAAAGCTCCTCCTCTCTAAACTTCGTGCTGGAGACACCGGGGGTAAAAGATGGGTGGTAGATAAAGCAGACGCTCAAGGATCACGATACTGAAAATGTGATTCTAACATATGATCGGAAGATTAAGGAGGTGGTCAAATTTAAGATTTAAGGAGATTTTAAAGGGAATTAAAAAAAATAGCTAAACCACATCAGCTTCCATTTGTTTTTTAATATAGTGCATGTCGTCCTATTTAAATCTTCCAAACACCAGAGTCTTTGCGGAGTTCTGTGTTTTATTTCATCCAACCAGGTCCTTCCCGCATTCCACCTGAAGCTTTCTGTTTTCCGCCCCTTATCTCCACCTCTCATCCACATTTCTCATCTAATCTTGAAAGTCTATCTGCCCCCCCCCCCCCCCCCTCCCTCTTCTTCCATCTTGTTCGTTGTTAAGTGTTTGAAGATTGTGGTGAGAGATTTGTCCCCTGTAACAAAGCCGTGTCGAAAGGAGTTGGCAACAGCTTTACCCCACGCTCCCTCTCTTCTCCATGTGCACGCACACACACATGCACATGCGCACACACACAGGGCACTTAACAAAGCTGTGTCCCATGCCTTCCGCCGCTTTAGGTTTCAAGAACAAAGTGATGCAGCTATCCTTTTCTTTAATGGCACTGCCTTTAAAAAAAAACATTTTCCTCCCATTTCTTTGCGTCCTATATCTATTTCTGACTTCAAAGAGGACACACACACACACACACACACACACACACACACACACACACACACACACACACACACACACACACAGACACACATACATACATGCAATGCACACACAGCCATGCAGAAGGCTGTGGCCGCATTAGTCCAGTGTTTTCAGTGAACGAGCACAGTCATGTTAGAGCAGGGCTGGTTTGCTCCTCTCGCCTGCGTCGAATCCTTCCAGCATAGCAACACAAGTCCATTAAAATGGACCATAGTTTCTCTCTTAGCGTTAGCGCAGTGTAGCCTAGCCCAGCACTGCACCATGTTGGGGGCAGTGAGCTGTGCTAAAAGACAGGGAGCGGAGCGATGCAGGCAGTGAGAGTGACATGAATTAAACATCCCTCCGACGAGCCTCTTCCTTGTTTCACTCGTCTCTCCATTATGATGGAAAGCCCCGTGGAGCATGAAGTCAACCTTAATTGTTCTGAAGTAGCACAGTCGACGGATGGATGGATGGATGGATGGATGGATGGATGGAGGATGGGTGGAAAAAAAACTTGTAAGAACGTCCCTGTGTGACAAGCAACGAACAAGCTGCGGGCACAGCGGGGGGGCTCTCAGGAAAACGGCATTATTCATGTTTTATTGGCACACTCGGTTTATTTGTCTCCCTCCGCCTCTCCGCCTCGCTCTCTCCGTCCATGCACCCGGCACTTTGCTCTCAAAACTTCAGCTTGGAGGAAAAAAAAAGAGGACGCTGCATCGTGTCCATTAACATGAAAGACAACTTAAGAGGCCTTGTCGAGCCTGACGGGAAACTGCAATGTCCTCTTGTGTGCCCGTCGACTGAAACGCCACAAGTGCTGCGCCTTCGCAAACACGGCAAACTTTCAACCCTGTGAAAACTGAAAGTAACAGCACAGCCGTTCTCTCCGCTCACGCTCATATCCCTCCGTGTTTCAACTTGCCGTGCCTAATGTTTGAGTGGCACTTTCTGTGTCGGGTTAAAGTATGAAGCATGCACTGTATGTTGTACGTGAACATGTAAGGGACATAGTTTGCTGTAAGTCAGTGTGACAGTGACATGACTTGTAAGTATTCTGCAGGACACCGTTATGCAGAAGCTTGTAACGCAGGCTTCATCAGCTCTGAAATGTGTCCCTCTACATTTTTGTCTTCCCAATTTAAATTCCGCAGCGAGCGAGCTACTTTCTTTTTTTTGGAGAGAACTATTTTTAGTTTTCAGGTCATTTGCAACTTGTCTCAGCACTCTGGGTTCTTTTAACTGCGCGGCCCTTAATATGTAGTCCTTAAAGTGTCGTGTCACATCATGTAACTGGCGCAGTGAGCTCTTGGCCTTTAGATTGTACTGTTGTATGGAATTCAGCTGACTTCAAAGACGGAGGGGGAGGACAACGGGGCCAGAAGAGTGACTCAACACCTTTTCTCCTCAGAGAACGACGCAACGAGCAGAAACGAGAGAGTTAAAGATAGAATAAGAAGTGCAGAGGAGAACCTGAGAGAGGCTGAGGGGGCTTTTAAAGAAGCAGCCTTTAATTAAGTTGATAGTGTGTGGTTATTAGCGATAAGGCTTTTACTGAGAATAGCCTGTGCACATCCTATTAAATCCCACCCCCCCACCCCACTCCCCCCAACCCCCCTACTGTAATTACTGTACGCAACCTCTCTTAATACCAGCACCTCAGATCAGTCGGCTACTCAAGGTGATGAGGCCACTTCTTCAGAAAAATGTAAATAAGCAATTTCAATTGCTGCATCAATCTTTTAATTTTTTTTGAATGTGTCATTCATTCATCGTGTAATTGGATGTTAAACGCCTCCCATTAAGATAATTTTTATATAAATGTTAAAGGTTAAATATATTTATATCTTTAAATTGCCACCGAACAATCCAATGGGAATTAGACTCATGTAGTTTTTGTTTCCACTTGAGGGGAAAAGAAAACGATGTTCAACAGCTAATTGCAAACTTTATTTATTTGTGTATTTGATAGAGACAGAGCACCTTAATGGACATAAGAATAAATGCAAATATAGCATCATAATAATAATAATTTACATCTGTAGCATCTTTAAGTTTAGTTCTCGGGCAAATACTGAACAATGTTACCCACCCGATCAAATTTGTGGGCTGTAAAACCTGAAATAATGAAAATGCAAAGATTTTCCAAAAAAGAGACGGTTAGTATTACTCACATTCGTTTGAGTCATTGTTAAAAAGTATTAAGTCGCCTACAGCTTTTTCTTGTAAAAATAATGTATACTGTGGACCGATGGCCGTTAAAAGTCTCTTTAATAAAGTATGTTCTTTTAAGTGTTCCACTTCCTTTCAGCTCCTCCGTCTATATCTGTCCTCCGTCTCTCTCTGTCCTCCGTCTCTCTCTGGCATCTTTTTGTTTGTCTTGCTCCCTTATCCTCCCCATATCTGTCCATCTTATCCAGCCCTTGGTGCTTTTATTGCCTTTTTAGGTGGACGGGCGTTCAGCAGGACATGTGGGGAGGATTTAAAAATAGCAGGAGTACCAGAGGAGGAGAGAACGCACGGGAAGGGAGGGAAGACGGATGGAGGCGGGCGGAAAAGAGGGAGTGTTTCAGGGTCAACGTTGACAAATGGGTCTGCGGAGTTAGCCGGGGCTCCGGGGAGCACCGACAGTTAGGTCAGCGCTCCCCAAGGGGAACTGGGAAATGGGGTTTTTACCTGCTGAAACACCTGAGAGAGGAGGAGGAGAGGGAGGGCATCCAAAAAGGGAGGCAGAGGTAGAGAGATTCACATTTTGCGCAGAGCCAGAGCAGCTCGCAGCAGTGTAACCTTTACATGGAGCTGCCTGGGCTTCCTCTACAAGATAAGATCATCCTTTATTAGTCCCACAGCGAGGAAATCAGCCATATTAACATAGCAAAGGGGGAATGAAAAGTAAGAAGCATCAGTAAGAAAAAGTAAGAGGTAAACGTGCAATAAAAATCTAAGGAGATAAAAACATTTAGGCTACAATATAAAAAAATATGGGAGATGGAAACATTTTGAAATTGCACAGACACAACTATTAGCGAGGGATCTTTCTAAAAGACTATGTTCTACCATTTAGCAAAATATTTTTGCTCGTGGCCAATGAAGGAAGAAGTGTCATGATGAAGAGTTTGTTGTTTTCAACCTTAAAGTGTCTCAGTTGCTTCCTGTAAAAATGCCTTAAACTTATTTGCATGTTTATGTACATGACTATGAATAATTCATCATTGGAAGTTTATCGATGAAAGGGTGGAGAAGGCTTTGGAACAGCATTCAAAATAACTATTTAGGCTTGACTTTATTTCCGGTCATTCTTGGGGGGCTGACATGGGGACTCCTCTGAAATCCTAGCTACAGCCCTGTGCTATAAATCATCAAAGCACCGTATCACTCACCGAATAACTCTTCTAACTATTTTAAATACATTTTTCATACCTAACTCTGGTTGTTTAAATGCAGGTTGTATGAATATTAGTTATGTATACAGTAGTTGGCACCTATTCACATTAAAGTAGAGTTTTCCATCCTTCCATACCACTTATCCTTTGAAGGTTGCACGGGAGCTGGGGCCCATTGAATCAAATGCAAATATCTCATTTAAAAATTTTGAGGGTCACACCTGAACAACGTGTGTATCGGTACCATACGTCGCTGCACACACGCCCCCGAAGGGCACTTTTAACACAACTTCTCAACAAACCAACTCTTCGTCCTCACAATGAACTTCCTCTCAACATCGTCTCCAGGTAAACCATCGCTTTGTGATCGCTTAGGTAAGCCGTCCTTGAGAGGAGTGATCCTTTATTCTCCTCACTGCAGTAAAGCCCACGCTCTGCCTGCAGGGCCGACCCTGGCTTTCTGCGCTTGAATCTCCTGAATGAATAGAGACCGTGGTTTGTTATTAAGGGATTTGAATTAATCAACATCTCTGACTTTTGAATAGTTCATTTAGAAATTTAGATGAAGAGTCACGGTGAGGTGGCTTTTTTGTGTATTTGTGTGTTGGCCTGAGCGTGTGGCTACAACGTGACCACTCTTCCATTTGTGTGTCTGATCGTGTGTGTGGGGGTGTGTGGGTGTGTGTGTGTTTGAGATGTTGCTTCCGTCCAACCTTGACAAGGAGGATGGGGCATTGTTAGTGCAGTGCCACTGAGAAATATGTCTTGACGGACACACGCACACAAAGAACGCAAACTTTATAAAGTATTTGACTTAACACAACACGTTACCCTGTGTGAATGTGTTTGAGTGTGTTGGATGTGTGAATATCCTGCATGACACACACACACACACACACACACGATGTTAAGCACAGTTAGCGATTGATGAAGAATAAAAGCTCCCTCATTGAACTATGGTCTCCCCGCAGTACACTAGCTGTAATTTATTGCAGTCCGCAGAAACACACACACACAAAAGATGGCGTTGCAGTGCTGTCACTGCAGACCAAGGCCAGCTGAAGAAATTCATTTAGCATTCAAACTGTGTGTGTGTGTGTGTGTGTGTGTGTGTGTGTGTGTGTGTGTGTGTGTGTGTGTGTGTGTGTGTGTGTGTGTGTGTGTGTGTGTGTGTGTGTGTGTGTGTGTGTGTGTGTGTGTGTGTGTGTGTGTGTGTGTGTGTGTGTGTGTGTTAAAAATGAAGGTAACTGATGTAGCTAAGAGAAAACACTAAATTTTTAACATCATCATCCATCATTTGTAATTGTGCACTGCAGTCACAATATTACCAGAGTAAAGTCTTAATATTACAAGTATAAAGTCTTAATATCACAAGGATTTTTACATCATATTATTAAGAGAATAACAAAAAATACAAATTAGGAAATTTACCAGGAGGACAACCTGTGCTTCCCAGAATTCCACTTTATCTGGCTCCAAAGATTTAAAACAAACTTATTGTTTCTTCAGAAAATACAAATCCTTTTTAATAGCATGCACATGTAACCAACACCTTTGTGATAGTAATGATGATGTGGTGCTGATGAGCAACTTATACTAAAGTATAACATAACAAGATGCTCTGCATTGCTCATTTTAACGCAGATGCTGAACTTCCGATATTCCCCCTATAAATGACACACAGCCTAAAATTATGACTGTATCCTGTTAATATTATGACTTTCTTTTCATAATCTTACGACTTATTCTTGAAATCTCATTATTGTCTCCCCTCTAAGTGTCCCTCAATGAACACAGACACACAGTTGTGCCTGTGTTCATGTGTGAATTAGTATCTGCACATATCTATGTCTATACACTATATTATATTTCATTCTACCCTCAGTGGAGTCTTGTTTCCACTGTTGTCTGTCACGTCTGTTTCATGCAGGAAACACAGAGACAAGGAGAAAAGAGCTCTAGGTTTCGACGGCTCACTCGTCTCAATGAGAAACTTTGGTCATTTATTCACAGCCTGATGTCACAACT
Source organism: Hippoglossus hippoglossus (assembly GCF_009819705.1). NCBI lineage: Eukaryota > Metazoa > Chordata > Actinopteri > Pleuronectiformes > Pleuronectidae > Hippoglossus > Hippoglossus hippoglossus. The sequence goes on from NC_047158.1 coordinate 18,276,654, forward strand.
CTGCGGAACACAAACCCAGGTTCCAGAAACCCATTCAAGCCGGAGACTTTCTCACCACTTAATTAGCAACTTTGTACCTGTCACCGTCTGAGGAATCGTCGCAGTCGGCTCATCTGCGGCACGATCGCAACAGAAATTGTTTTCCCTGTTACCTCTTTATCTCATAAACAAGTAAACGTTGCAAATGAGAATTTAATGATTTACTGTAAAACCCTGTGTAATAGTTCTCCGGGTATGATAAAGGTCTGCAGAGCATTTAGAGGAGATGCTGCACCCAAAACAAACTTTACTCCAGCACCAGTAACCAGCGAATATTGGATGTGGGCCTCAAAAGGTTGAGATTGACATTTTTATTTTATTTTATTGACCAAAACTCTCAGAAAGCAGCCCGCTCCCGTGGGGACGTCAATTATTGTCCCCGCAATGAGTCCTCGTGGTTTAGTGTCTATTCCCACCTACAACACACACACACACACACACACACACACACACACACACACACACACACACACACACACACACACACACACACACACACACACACACACACACACACCCTGCATCTGAAAGAATATGTGACTGCAAGCAGAGCAGGAACCTTGAAAACAACACAACCTTCAACAGGCTCACCCACACACAAACTTTTTCTCTGTCTTTGAAAGGCTCACAGATCCGGAGAGAGAGAGAGTGACTGTAAATGCTGCAGCGGGTAGAAACCGGGGAATGAAAGCACGACGCAGGGGTTGATGATGAGGAGAGAGATGTCGTCCCTTCAGAAATATCCTGCATGGGACCTGTATCTCTGAATAGATTCATCTGTGCAGACACCGTGGGGATGTGGAGGAGAAAAGACAGAGGGAAGGTGGAGAGGACACTGTGATGCCATCAGGACAGTTTATCACTAGACCCCCTGCAGACATTTAGCCATCATAAAAATGGCAGGGTAACCCTGCACTGTGTGTGTGTGTTGTGTGTTGTGTGCGTGTGTGTGTGCTGTCAGGCGTTACTGTCCCTGTGGCGAAATCATCTGTCTGCTCCTCTGGGGTCGTCGGCAGGTGCATTCTAAACAGGCCTCCACCCCGGGACACCTCTGTCCTCATCTGTCTGAAAGTACACATTTCATCTTTAACCCCCACATCTATTGTGCATTGTGTGTGTGTGAATGCACAAATGTGTGTGTGTGTGCAAACCTGAGGGTTTTTGAGCTTCTCAATAGAAGAGCCCGACTGCCTCTGACAGCCAGCGTATGATGCATGCAACAACAACCTATTGACACCTGAGCAGTCAATTAAAACATAATTCAAAAGTATCTTGTAGTGTTTACTATTTTGGGATATTTTGATTGCACTATTTTAAGCATATGATTACTTTGAATTCATTTTATGTGACAGCAGTCGCCCCATGAAGAGGAAAAATACAACCTCTTGTAGAGTTAAACACTTAAACATAGGTAAACAATTAAAATTGTGTGTGAAATAAGCAGGCTGAAAAAGTAACATACTTTCTTCTTTAATTTCGAGTCTATTAACCTCTTCAGTTTTATTATTGGCTCGACTGACAACCTTGTAATAGATATTCTAGTTTTTCGGTTCTCTTCAACCTCTAGAAAGACAATAAATATATACTGTATATATATATATATATATATATATATATATATATTTTGGAACAAACTAAAAAGGTACGACATACTCTCATGGCCAAAAATGGAAAATGTATTCAAAGGACGAAAGGATGCTGTCAGGTCTTTGGACCTTCAAACTGCATAAATGAAGGACAAAATATATCTAATAAGATTTAATGCGGCACACTGTGAATCACTATGACAACATATTTACCCCTTTAGTTTACCACCCGACTGCAAATGCTTGGGATCTAATGTCAACCAGGCCGCGCATCTGCTTATCTGAGATCAGGCCACAGATGTTCCACACGTCCCTCTCCACGCTCCCATGCAGCTCTTCTGTGTTGATCCCGTCGTGTTCCCAGGTCAGATGGGATATGTTTTCCCTTCAGTGAGTTTAAATCTCACCTGTTGACCCTAAACACAGATGACTATGTGCACTGCCTTCAAATTCCAATTAAATGTAATTCTCTACTGGTTTGTACTTCGCGTGGCGTCTCATCGCCCCATGTGCGATATCGGGAGCCGGCTAACACTCGTGACACTCCTGACCAAAGCTTTATAGTTTTGCATTGTGCGGCTGTACCACGGGGATAGAGATCAATTCCACAGCATTGCCGGCTGTGGGGATAATGAGGCTTTTCCATTGATTAGAATTTAATTGAGAGGCAGCGATGGGCCGAGAGGAGGGAGGAGAGGCTATTGAAGTCACTCAGCGCGGCGAGGCTCCCCCCTCGCACTCCTCCATTCTCTCATTCTTTCTCCCCACGTCTCCCAGGCTCCCCGGCTCCCTGGCTCCCTCCGTCCCTCAGCCACTTCTCCCTGCTTCTCCTCCTCTCCCTCGCTCGGCCTCTCGCGACGACGGTGTATGGACTCAATAGAATTAGTCTCGTCATTGTTCCTCTCGCTATCTCTGACCGAGGCTGCTGGAGACGATGCAGCTGAATGATAAGCGAGTCGCACTGCGCCGGGTGCAATCACACCCGTCCAATTTACAACTTAATTCAGCTCAGTTTGCTCTCTCAGACACTGGAAATGACACACACACACACACACACACACACACACACACACACACACACACACACACACACACACACACACACACACACACACACACACACACAAACACACACACACACACACACACACACACACACACACACACACACACACACACACAATACACATCTCTGAAACACATCTCCTCGCAACCACTGAGGCAAATTGGTAAACGGCCCTCAAACGTCATCCATCTCTTAAGTCTCCCATCGTTCTCCCTGTTTTTCTCCCTCTCTCTGCATCCATCTCTGTCTCTCTCTCTCTGTCTCTCTCTCTCTCTCTCTCTCTCTCTCTCTCTCTCTCTCTCTCTTTGTTTTGTTCCCTCTCTCTCCTCTCTGCCTTTATCGCAGAACTCCGAGCAACACTTTATCTTTCTAATATGAAAACCTCTCTCCGGTCTTTTACAGCAAGTAATTGATCCTCTCCTCTGGGGTTTTCATTTTCTTAAACGACCTCTCAAAGATGTGACACTAAGAGAGAGGCGCAGACTGGCAGGCTGTTTTCCGTCCTTTTGCTGTCTGTGTGTGTCTGTGTGTGTCTCTGTGTGTGTGTGTCTGTGTGTGTGTGTGTGTGGCATCTACTGCTGAATCTCTGAGATTTTGATTCTTGTCTTATTTTACATCTAAGGCATTGCAAGTTGCATAACATGTTTTTTGCACATGTGTTTTTTTTGTTGTGACTGTTTCTCTTTTTAAATTATTCTTTCAAGTGAACACCCTGCAGTCACATTTGTGTGTCTGTGTGTGCATGTGTGTGTGTTTGTGTTGAAGCTGTCCACATCAATGAACTCTATGTCCTTCTGGACAGTTTGTACATTATAATATTCAGATTTAATTGTTATTGTACCAGACGCACACCTTTCATAGTTAATGTGTGATATTGCTGAATAGGTAATTTGCCTGGAACATTCTCAAGGACATATGGAATATTATTACACACACACACACACACACACACACACACACACACACACACACACACACACACACACACACAAAGGCATGATAATGTACGTGTTTAAGATTACACGCTATCACCCAGGCATCTTTTCATGGTGTTATTAGCCTTTGAGTGTGTTTTTGTGTACACATATGTGAACACGTCTTTGCACAAAAGGTCACTGGCACTTTAAATTACGAAGCGGTAATGTGAGGATGAGACGGCGACGAAGATGGTTGGCGACAAAGAGAAAGAGAATTAGGATGTGTTGGTGCAGAGGGAGACAGGAGCAGTGATTTACAGGGAGTGACAAGATTAACGGTAAATGGGTGAAATGAGAAGAAAAGAAATGAGCAGGATGAGAGAAAAAGAAACAAGTAGAGACGTGACTGCATTAATAAGATGTTAATTCTCACCTAATACCAATAAAACTGACCGTCCCCACACAGTCGTTTCATTATTGCAGGAATGCAATCACATTTCTTTTTTTTTTAAATTAGTTAAACCTCGCTCTCAGTTTGAGATACAGGAGAATGAGTGAGACACGCTGAGGAGACGGAGAAAAGTGCAGGAGGGAGGAAAGATTGGCAGGAAACAGCAGCGAGTAAAATCTATGCTAATAAAATACAGATTACACAGTGTCGTAGCCTGTCCTTCAGCTTTTGGCAGTGCTAGTTATACCATAATCCATATTGTCCTGTGTGTGTGTCTGTGTGTGTGTCTGTGTGTGTATACACCTTTGTTTTTTAAGATTGACCCTCAGGGGTCACACACCCTTGGGTAATGGCTCCATTAGGAAGACAAAGAGTTGCCCCCTTGGCTCAAACACCATCACTCTCTTTGTTTCTCTCTCTCTCCTCCGTCTTTTCGTTTTCTTCACACCTCAGTCGCCCACTTCTTTTTCTTTTGTCTTTCCTTTATCACTCTCTCTCTGACAGGCAGGGGTGGACGACATAAAGAGACCGGAGGTGTAGCGTTAGTCGGCTCATCAATTTATCATGTGCAATCTCATCAAGCTGACCTGTGTGTGTGTGTGTGTGTGTGTGTGTGTGTGTGTGTGTGTGTGTGTGTGTGTGTGTGTGTGCGCGTGTGTGTGTGTGTTTTGCACAAACAAGAGCAATCTTGTGTTGGAGCCCGTCATTAACCCTCTTACCCTCTTCTTGTTATTCCTCCCACCCCTCATCTCTTCTGACTCTGTGTGTGTCGTTCATCTTAATAAATCAAAGTTCTGTCTTCATTTTAGAGAGATTGGTTTGGGATTTGAACCCACATCAATTGGTGATTAGCGCGGGCCTTTAACCAGTCGTGTTTCTTTGCACCATGCTGTTCAAGAGCCGGGTCAGGACCCACAATGTGGTGATGGGATAATTAAAATAAACAGGAAAAAGTGGTTGCCGCCTTTGGTCGTAATTGGCCTTTGAGTTCATGTTTTCTATTACGCTGTGGCTCAAGATAAAACTGCTCTTTCTGATGATTTCTTAATAACTGGCCTCAAACACAAGCAGCGCATCAGAATACTGAAACCTGCCAGTTGGTGGTTTCAGACTTTAAAACCCCACTGAAGTGGACGGTTTAAAAAAATGACATCTTCTTCTTCTTCTTCTTCTGGTATCTTTTTGTTTACCTGTCTATCACCTAACAGGTGAACTTACACAACACTAACACAAAAAAACCCAGACAAGTGGCAGCAAAATATGAGTATGTGTTTGTGCGTTGACATAAACAGATACAGAGAAGGCTGCAGTCCCAATTAGCACGTTCAGCACTGATTGGCTGATTGAGCTCGTTTTCTGCTGCATCTTCATCTCCCAACAGGAATCAATAAAAACAGTTGGTCTCTTGTTGAATCTGAGGCGTCTCTCCCACATGTCGTTCAACATTAGCTTCAATATTAGCTTCTCAGACATCTTTGTTGCCACTTTTGCACCCTTAGCACCTTGGCTGTCTGTGGGTCCTTGTGCCGCAGCTCTAGGTTCAGTCCCTCAGAGGATGAAGGGATGACCACACGTCTGAGTGGGTCAGAGAAAGTGAGTAAGATGGCAGGAGAAACCACGGCGCTGTGGCCCGGCTGTGTGCGTCAGCCTCCACGTAACCCAGCACGTTCTGCTGACTCGTCATTCTGGATACAATTGCTTGAAGGATTGCAAAATGTCTGTGAGCGTGTGCGTCACTATTTGTGTGAATGGGTGAATGGGGGGGGGGGGGAAACAACTTCTTATGAATACTTGGGGTTAATCTCTTGCTCTTTTTCTCTTGTGTATATGTGACTGTGCGTATATATGTGTGTGTGTGTGCGTGTATGAGGGTTTATGTTGCTGCTGCATTCTCTGACTAAGCCTGTGTGAGGGTGTGTGTAACGTCACGCAGCGTTTCCCCTGGTTACTGGGCTGCCTGCTTTGTCACTCAGGGCGTAAGAGAGAGAGATGAATGTGTTCGGAGAATTTGAAAAGAAGAGCCGGCTCCACACAGGCGGCAACAAACATGAAAGCAAGGAACAGAAAGTAAAGGACGTACTGATGCTTTCTCTTTTGTTTGAGGGTGATGGAAGTCGCCTCCTGTATTCAGCTGCTAAGTTTGACAGTGGTCCTCAAAATATGAGGCGAAGTAAGTGCAAATGATTCTCGACTCGTCTGTTGGTATTTCCAATACAGCGTTTGGACAGAATTCTTTTCTGTTTTGTTGAGATAAAAAGAAAATCGTGCTGCAGCCCGAGTAAGAGATTTTTTACCGCAGCAGAAACCAGCATCAAATCCTCACAAAATGATATTTTCAGGATGTACGTGTTACTGAGATTCAGGCTATTTTATAAAGTCACAAACGGAAAAAGACGATTTAAAATAAAGCAGGATGGCATTCGGAGTATATGCTCTCCGATGCCCAACAGTCCCCTTCATGAAACCACATTTTAATTCACAATAGATACTAAATTGGGATCTGGATTTCATCAAGATCCATGAATTATTCTCTTAGAAATCAGGGAAAATGATGAAAAACTCCCCCCCGCAATGTTTCTGCACCTTAATCCAGATCTAAATGTAATGAGGTCCTCTCTGATCCGCACCACATCCTTCCACCGAGTTTCGCTGTAATCAGACCGGTAGCTTTTGTGTAATCCTGCTGACAAACAAACAAATGTGAAAGAAAACACAACCTTCCCTGGAGGTTAAAAATGTAACTTGCATTTCTTTAACCCTCCACGATGCTCTGGGAAACTCCGCAGTCTTTTCTTCCCAAGCATAAAGCAGTAGAAAGTAAAACAAGGAAATTAAACTGTGATTTATTGTCTGAATCAGTGTAAATCTTATTAATTACACAACGATGTGTGATGAGGAAAAGCTTTCACAAACATATTTATTCAATTTACATATTTACAGTTAACCACGTTATGCAACACCCACAGCTTTTAATTATGTTCCGCTCTCTCGTTATCATATCAATATCTTCTCCTCTCTGTTAATCAAGGTGTGGGGCCCCTGTGCCAAATCTATGGAGGCAGAGAAAATACTGGATTCTGCATCGTCACTGGAGTGTGTCATTATCAATTAATGGTAGATATTTGGATTATTACAACAGAAGTAATTACCAGCCAGTAAAACGTGACCCTTCCAGTTGAATTCCTGTTGTTGCACCAAATCCTTTTTCGTGTATGATCAGCTTGATTTGTGAATTCTTTGATGGAGGGGGGGGAATGAGAACAGGAGCCAGCAAATCAAAAGAATGAACTGAAAGTCAAATAGAGAAAATTAAGACGTCGTGACTGAGAGAGAGAGAAACAGTAGAATGTCAGTAAAATCCAGTTTATCGTGTGGAACATGAGTCGTGAAACATGTGGTTATTTAGTCAGCTGGCACAGCGGGTCAATGCCTGCCCGTGGCCTCACCTCTGGAGACACACACACACACACAAACACACACACACACACACACACACACACACGCACACACACACAGCAACATGACTGACTGCATCAGAGCATCATAGTTTATTTTTTTGCCATCACACATTTGAAGAAAGCTGGGAGAGAATGACATGTTTCTCTGAAGTTATGAAAACGGATACTGAGATAATTCATCCCCTACACTCTACACCACCGCAAGTAAAGACTAACCCGAACCTAATACTAACTTAATCCTAACCTAATCATAAACATGTAACCCTGAAACAGCTCTTAGAATTTGTGAAATGGCCAAAATATCCTCACGAATGATGATTAAATAATAAAAGATATACCCACAGAGACACACACACTGATGAGTACAGTACATAGGCTTGAGTCACTGTGATGACACATAGAATAGTATTTCTGGCTGTAAAATACACACAAACATAGACGCACATCCTGTAGGAAGGAAGCAAATATAGTTTGTGATATGTCATCACACAAACAAACACACACACACACGCAGCACTGCATCATAAGAGGCTGAAACATAAACATATGCACACGCCATTCCCAGCTTACTCTTTTTATTGACATCATAAACACATACACAGGCATTAACAATGACTGCGTGATTATTATGTTGTTTATCACCGTCCCAGCAGCAAATCAAATAGTTTTCCGCCACGACACATACACGCAACACAGTGTGTGTTTGTGTATGTACACATTCACAGTTATTCATGCAAACAGCACAGCATGAAATCACAACAGCAGCTCGCAGTGTCTCTGAATGACAAAGTAAAGAGAGAAAAGATGAGCAAAGGTTCGGGAGAAACGGAGAGAGAGATGGAGAGGATTTATACTTTAGCTAGAAATATAAGTTTTCATCACAGTTTTAGTTTTTCCTTTTCTTCATGTTCTTCTGAATCCAGGTTTGCAAAGTCAGAATAATTTGGTTTCTATTTTTAGGGCTGTGTTTAGGCTCATTGTGCTGAGATGAAAACTGAGCTTAATTCTATGAATGTGATTATCCTAACAACTCTATTTTCTGTTGTGTAAAAAAAAAGAAAAGCCCCAAAAACGTGCAATTACCGGAGCGAGTCCAACCTCCCACTTGCCCACAGGTGTCAGGATGACTGCGTTTTCAGAAACAACTGCTCTGTCAGAAAAACCCCCAGGGGAGCGGAGGCGACAGATGACATTTTCAAACCCGTTATCGTCCAAAGGTCTCCTTCACATTCAGTTCAGAGGTCGCAGCTTCAACAGCTGCCTGACGGTTCTGCAGGAGTTCACCAGTGTTGTCAAGTGCTGCTGAGGGGAGTTCACCGACTGTGTGTTTAAGTACAGGATGAAACATTGATCACAGTCGGATTCACCTTCCCCCTGTTTTTACTCAGATCAATGTGTGAGTTAGTTGTTTTATTAAAACTTAACATTTCTTTGTGGGTCAAAGAAGAGGAATCCATTCTGAAAGAAATGTTTTTCCCGTCACATCTGGATTTTGACTGCAATGGCGACGGATTCAATCAGCTTTCACTGCGGGGTCAAATGACTCTGGGTTCAGACCGGCACTGATCGGCCCTGATAGAAACGTGACACCCAGGTGAATGCTCTCATTTGGAAGACAGTGAGGTTAGAGAGAGAGAGAGAGACAGCACCTTTTGTCGGTGGTTCATTTGTGACATCGAACATGAGGCAACGGGGGAAATTGAACTCATCTGAGAGCGGCCACACAGATTAGGAGCAGTGAGCACACACTTGCAGAGAAGGGGGCAACTGTAGCGCCTGGACTGGGTTTAGGGGTGAGGTGCCTTGCTTGAGGGCCATGGATATTGAGGCAGGGGCACACACCAGTCATTCAGTCCCTTGCCCTTTGGAGTAGATTTTATCTTTTATGTACCAAGCTACAAAAAAACCCTCTCGACCTCAGACGGGGTTGTGTGAGGCTGCAGTTTGCTGAGCTCTCCGTGGTCCTGATCATCAGTCCGGGGCAGGGGAGCTGTCCATGGTACTGGTTCTGTTCACATTGCTCCCAGTTCCAAAGACAAACCTTCTTAAATTCAACCTGTGTTGTCAGGAGGTCACTTCAGAGCAACTTGAGCAACAACATCATGTCTCCACAAGCCAGAGCTGTTCAAATGTGGCAAATTTAAAGGGAAGCATTGCATGTTTGTGTGTTTTCTTTGTGCATGTGTGTATGATGCCTTGTGCTTGTGCAAGGTTAATTGCCTTAAAGATGCTATCACAGCTGCCATGCCTTTATCGAGCCTTAATCTGACAATCAATGTATGTAAAAAAGAAACACTCACGCTCTCACACACACACACACACACACACACACACACACACACACACACACACGCACACGCACACGCACACACACACAGAGGGGTTCACTACAGGTTCATTTATATCGGTGTAGTGATGAGGGCTACTTAATTTATTCCTCAGAGTGTCCCAGCTAGAGGTCCAGGTGTCATCCCATCTATTGGCATGTGGTGGATTTAAAGTGTATTGGAGTCAGCACTCCTCTCGTCCTGGCCCCCCTGCATTAACACACATAATGCTAAATCAACAGCTCTCTGAGAGCTGCTAAGTCCTCTAACCCCACAGAGACAGAGGGAGAGAGAGGAGGAGAAAAAAGAGAAACTGGAGTGGGGGTATGTGCACGTTCACACACACACACACACACACACACACACACACACACACACACACACACACACACACACACACACACACACATCCACTGAGAGGACTTGAACATTTTGAAGTGTGAGATATCGGAGAAGGGCACAGCGGAGGATAAAACGCTTTGTGTTTGGACAAGTGTAAGTTGGAAACCTGAGAGAGAGAGAGGATGTGTTAGTGTGTGTGTGTGTGTGTGGGGGGGGTGCTTCTTCTCCTCACTAAGCCATAATTTTCTCTCTCTCTCTATCTCTTCTTCTTCTTTTCTTTTTCATCCCTTGTTAAAATTAGAGCAGGCAAAGTGAGGCCCTTAAATGGCGTGTCACAGCGCAGGAGCCTCACGCCTAATCATCACAGGCTGGAACAATAATGGCCAACGACTGTCCTGGGACCCGACTCAGCTCCTAAGGCCACGAAGTCATGGAAATCTCTGTCAATAGGGACGGGCAGTTCTGAATAAAGATGGAGGAGGAAATCAGTTTTCATTATTTGGGCTACGCTGCAGATCCTGTCCCCAATTTAATTTCTTTTTTTATCTATTGTAAACCAGCCTGAACAAATGTGCGATATCTATAATCTATAATCATATCCTATAATCTACATTTCTTCTGTTAACATGAAGCCACATTTGTGTGTTTTTTGATGATAATGTTTCCAGACATTCGGCGCTTGTGTGATTTGATCTCGTGGGTTTTGAGGCAGAAACACTGTGAACTCGTTGGGCTGTCATGGGGTTGGTGATTATATGGTGATAACTCACAGCTACACAAATTCCCATTAGTGCACAAACTGAGCTCATTAGTGTAACAAATACACAAATTCTGATAAACACTGATATTCTGTACTAACTGTGACACAGTGGAGGAAGCAGTAAGTCGTTGAAGACTGGCAGGTGGGTTAGAAGAATCATATTTCCATCAGTAAAGTTAGAACGCTGTGAACATTTGCAGAACATTTTGTACGTTATTAAATCTGAAGAATCTTTAAACTTGCTCGAGAACTAAACTACACAAATTCAGATGCAGGAAACCGTCACATGAACCTGAGCGAGGGGCTGTAGGCGACCGCAGCAAATCTCGGTCGTACCTACACTTCAACCATTGGAAGCGGAAAAAAACCCAGACATGCTAAATGTTGTGACAGTTCTGATGTGTTCAAAGCCTCAATTTGACGTAGAATCCAAAGCAGAAAAAAAAAATATATATATATATATATATATAATAATGTGTTTTTATATGATACTTTCGATATGCATGTCTGTGATATTCATATCTATTGGAAATCTGGTTTAATAGATTGCAGCCACAGCAACGACAGACTCAGATTCATCGATCATCTATGGAGTTTCCAATGCACATAACTCCAAGAGAGACCTTCTGACTCCCGTTCAGTAAAGTTAAAAGTTTTCATTAGATTCAAGAATCCAAAGTAGAGCAGTTGTCATAAGTAGTCTCTCTTCCCACCCCCGCTGAAAATAATGGATTAATCCTGGAAGACTAGTAGTTTACCCCTTTTCCTCCTAACGACTGTAAGACCAGCAATTGTCCGACCAATGGGAAAGAGCAAATCAACCAAACAACCAACCAGTGCAATGTGAGCCTACAGCTCTACCTGAGTGAATGGTACACCGCCGTCTCTTAAAAACAAATATTTGATCGTCTCAGGTGCTTGTCTGAGTTTCTCAATAACCAAAATTGTATTTATTAATGACTCATTGAAGGAGAAGCTGGATTTCGGGGCTCCGCTGTCACAGCAACATTTCTGTGAGTTGCTCTTCGCAGCACTGTGCAGGCTCATGTTTCTGTTGCGTGCTTGCTCCTCCGGTTTGAGGTTATTCCTTTACATGCAGGAGTAGGAGGTCAACGCTCGCTGTCGGCAAGTGTTTAAAGCTGTGAACTGTTGATGTTGTCAGTGCTGAAATGGTTGGTGTGTTTAAAATGCCTGGTGGTGCGCTGTGAGTTTATTGTTTATGAGTGTGTGTGTGTGTGTGTGTGTGTGTGTGTGTGTGTGTGTGTTTGTGTGTGTGTGCATGTGCGTGTGTGTGTGTGTGTTAGCGTGTGATAGTGATGCTGCCGTTGGTGCTAATGGGTTCACTGAGAGAAACACTGCTGGCCATGATGTCAGCAGGGGTGTGAAGGCAACGGTAGGACGTGTGTGTGTGTGTGTGTGTGTGTGTCTGTATGTGTGTGTGTGTGTGTGTGTCAGGGTGTGAACGTTGTTTGGGGAATACCTACAGTATGTGAACACTTTCATCAATTTGGGCCAGCAGGAGTGAGAGAGAGAGAGACAAAGGAAACGATTAAAAGGAGAGAAGGGGGCTGCATTGATTGAAAGAAGCAGAAAAAGAGAGGATGAGAGAATGAAACAGATTGTGGGCCAGAGAACTGACTTCTCTGTCGGAGTGATGGAGACGGAAAGAAGAAGAAGGGCGATTAAATGTGCAAAAAAAAGTGTGAGAATGAAATGAGAAAAGAGGAACAGGTGCCCAGAGCCCAAACAACCAACAGGGGTGGAGGAGTGAAGAGGGAGAGTGATTATTAGTGTGAGACTGAGGAGTGAGATAAAATGAAGGTTAAGAATGATGAGCTAATGATGCTCAGGGGGACTAATTGTCTCTTGCTTAACCTCGGCTCTCTCAGGTTCGGAGGAAGGAGAGATGTGATGTCCGTCGAGCAGGGCGTTGGATATCGGCGTTTTTCTGCACGAGTTAAAATCTAGAAGGCGGTTTGGAAAAATAATCTTTAAAGACTATAGCTGGCAATGTTCTTATCTCAATAATTTGTGTATTTAGCAGTGTATTGCAGCTGCACTTAAGATATTACTTATTAAATTCTTGGCAGGTTGTACAGTATGAATTTATAATGAACGATAGGTCAGATATCTGCTTTTAGTGTAATAACAAAATGTAATAACTAATTCCCTGGATTGGTGCAACACAATCCAGTCATAAAGCCGCTTAAAGCCAGAATAAAAAATGCTTCTAGAACAATAAATAATAAGTATACTGCATATTCATTACACTGTAACTGTGCAGATACTCAGAATGTTCCTCCTGGTTGATGTTGTCTCACATCCAGACGTCTCAGGGAGCCCCTCAGAAAGCGCACGTATGCACATAGGAAGGAAGGCGCGGCGAGAAAAGAACAAAATGTCACAGGAAGAGAGAAACATGAAAAATACGGAGGAAAAACCACTGCACCAGAGGAGAGACACTGTTGCTGTGAGCCTGAGAAAAAATCTCAGCGGAGGGTTCGGGCGTCTATCAAACACCCAGACATGTTTATGCAAGACTATTGCATGTCAGTGTTTGGGCACACACACACGCCAACATCTCGTGCGTGTGTGTGTGTTCGTGACACATTCTGCAGCTTGACTACTAATTAAATCATCTCTTGGAAAGTGTATAGATTTTAATTGGTGCTTTCATCAAATAAATAATATTATTGGGGATGTTCTGTGCCCTGTTTGTATCGTGAAGAGAAATAAATAGTGCATCAGGCTTCATGATATGTGACCAGCTGGTGTATTAGAAGTATATATTGTATTACAGCACCACATTATTCACTGAAGGATATTTATTCGACCGTGTTGTCACAGTAAGAGCTCACCCAGTCCATGCTTTGACTCCTCTTCCTCTCATTTAGCCACCGAATAAAGTAGAATATAGAATAGTTCTCATGATTTGCATTTTCCTACAAAATCCGCCTGGCTTCTGTGGTTATTGGGTTATGGGAGCGCTTGGCTGTCATGCTGAGCTGACTGAGTGCAGAGTACGGGGCGGTAGTGAAAGCCGTGAATCACCGGCGGCTGTTGCACGGGGTACTTCTTTCCCACAGACGTAATCAGCCTCATCGACGAGTCCCATGGAAGTATTTACATGAGTGCTGGGTAAAATGATGGGTTACGGTGTCTGGTGCACATGCTGCACAGTAAACTGATGTGAGGGAGCGGCCCTAACAAGTGCCATATGCTGGATCTGGCTCTCCAGCGCTTGCAGGCGAAGTAAAAGATCCACCTGAGAGCTCGGCATCATTACAGGCGTTCGGCTGTTCTTTTACTGAAGCAACAATTTCATCAGAATACATCATAACAGGTTAAGTAGAATACAAAATAAAACATGTTTATCTTTCCCTAAAATAAGCAATATGATTTGGATGAGAAACTGGTTTAAAATATGATGATATGAAGTTTTTCTCAACCCAACCTTGTCTCCTCTTCCTCCTTTTTCTCCTTTCATCACATTTACAACATCGACATGTCCAAATGGCCCAAATTCTAACACTTCATTTACAGTGGTTTTACATGCAGAATAAAACAACATGGACCTAAATGATAAAGAACATTTATCAAGTGAAAGAAAAGATAAATAACTGTATAACCCGCTACAAAATGGACAAGATAAATAATCAGGGAAATGATAAATGAATAAATGAATAGGTTGCAAACTACATTTATACAATATTCAGTGTTTGGGCCCAGTTTCACACATATGTGAATATTTCAGAGGCAAACCTTTGCCTTCCGCTCACGAGGGGGGGGGGCGAAAAAACATTGGCTTCCTGTGGCGAAGCAAATCGCTGAGTGGCTTCATGTGGATTGCAACTTTGCTAAACTTTGACCCACTGCATCGTGCCGTCATACAGATTTCACTCTTATGGAAGAGATGGAGAAAACAAACATACAATTGGTCATATCTCAGTCTTTCAATGTGCAAAATGCGGCGCAGCCACTGGGATTTAAGTTTGCCACAGTTGTGGAACAACCAAGCAAAGCAGTTTCAGGATCAGGGGCTAAGTTCCAATTAAAGACGGTTGAATTTGGTTCTGCGTGTCTGTAAACGTTGGCCCGAATTAAAGACGTTGAACTTGATCACTCAGCCGACGCCTCCAGTGATAATCGAAAGCATTTTTCTCCAGCGTTTGAAATTTATTGTTTCATTAAGCCGCATTGTGTTTTGCAATCATGTTATGTTGTCTGAACACGCAGCACATTGTATACCTCTCAGCTGCCTCGATCTAGATGAGATAAATATAATTAGTTGTCATTGTGTTGCGCATAATTGCAGCAACCTGAGCTGAACTGGGCCAAACTGGGCTATTTACAGCTGCCACGCGCTGAGCAGAGCTGGTTTGAGATAGAGGTTGCAGGTTTACTGTGATGAGAAGTGCCAAACCAGGCCGTGCAGTGCTGTGCCGAGATGATTAAGGCAGCATGCCACGGTGGTAATGCCCAAGAGGACGTCCACGATGATGGTAAAATGCATTAAGAAAGAAACATCTGCCTCCGTGGCTTTTATGCAATCGTCCTGTGGCCTGTGCGCTAATTGTAGTTTAGTTTGCTTCAAAAATCATTTGCATACATAAAAATGACAATCGAGGGAACACAAAGAAAAAAGGTCACAAACAAGCTGCGCTTACTTGGAGGGTTGTCATAGCAACCAGTAGAATACATCTAGTATTATGGGAGTCGTCACGCCACACTTGGAATGTCTCGGGTATCAGATTGCTCGGCTGAATCTGCGCGTTGTATAATTTACTATCTTATATTTTGCTCCGTGCAGCTGTGCCAGAGTCTGGTTTACTTGGCCGAGGCCACGTTGGGATGAGTCGGAGCGCCGCGTTACAACTGCAGCCAATTTCCAGGGAGAGGAGGGGATGAGCCCTCCTCTTTATTTATTCCTGCTTTTTAATGTTGAGCAGGATAAGTTGGCTTCCCCCATTTTGTCTGCGTAAGAGAGTTCCCCCTGCCAGCAAATCGGGGGAAATGTGCCATCTTTTGCTGTGAGGGAAGAATGTGGTTTACGCTGTAGAAGCTCTGCAGCAGGAGTGACAGGGATTTTACACCTTTTATCAAAATGGAATGAAAAAGAACATAAAATGTGTAGAAAGGAGCGACGGCAAATATGTTCAGGTTCTTTCTTCTGTGAGAACTGTGAAGGAATCTTGTACAATCTATCACCTGAGGGAGAAATGCATTAACCAGTTGCAGCCGTTGCAGGAGCCATAGTGCAGCCGAGTTTTTCCCGATCATTTATTGCAAGGAGAGTTAATTGTATAGCGATAACACAACTGGCGTGCATACAGATGGTTTTCAAGGGGGAACTTCATCAGCCAGCATTCATCATTAAACACAGGAGCAACTGTGCATGCGTTGCAATGCTCGGCCTTCTCCAACATGTGCTGTGCTGTGCTCCACTGCACCGGTGTGATGTGTGCACTGTGTGGCTGTGAGTCTATAATTCATGGACATATGCACTCTTCCCTTTGAAATCTATCCATAATTGATTCTGTCAGTCCCACTGTAGAGATGGTTAGGGGGCTATCTATCTCTGTGACTCACTACTGAGCGCGCGTGTGTGTTTGTGTGTGTGTTTGTGAGTGTGTATGTGTGTGTGTGTGTGTGTGAGCATCTGGGTGTGTATGCTCATGTGAAAAAAAAGCGACTTGAAAGAGGTTGGAGAAAGACTCCTAATATGAGAGGAGCATGGCGCAGTGCAGTGTAAAGCTCCGTCTCTCTCTCTCTCTCTCTCTCTCTCTCTCTCTCTCTCTCTCCCTCTGTCTCAGTCTCCGTCTCTCTTTTTCAAATACTTCCCTCGTGGCTTTCTGAGGGAAACAAAGGAGCTTTACTCACCTCTCTCCCTCGCTCCACTCCCTCCTCTCTCTCTCTCTCTCTCTCTCTCTCTCTCTCTCTCTCTCTCTCTCTCTCTCCCTCCCTTTTTGTTTCTCTGGCTGCGTTTCTGTCATTTTCTATTCTTTTACGCTCCCTCTCTCCCCCCCCCTGCCTCCCTTTTTTTCCTCCCCCCTCCTGCTCCCTGGCTGTTTTGCTGTATCGCTAAAATGGGTCCTCAGTCAGTGGCTCCTGAGCCGTTCAATCGCTCTGAACGGCCAATATGCTCATTTGATTTATCCTTTTTATTTATCTATTTATGACACTAGTCCAGGAACAAAGCCGTGCTGCTGTGATGCCGCGGTGCATCTGGTGACTGCCACTGCTGCAGGCCTGTGTCATGAATGCAACTCAGGCCATGATGCAACTTGTGGTAAGTCACTGGATGGGGGGGGGTCAAGCAGTGAGTAGTACGGTAATGCTAGTGAGTAATGGAAGTTTAGTAAATCTGATTTTCATACTCTGGGTCAGTGACCTGGTGGATTCCCACGGGTGCAGCAGCATCATTTCTGGGAAGGAAACATCGAGGTAAAGATGAATGAGAGGAAGAATTAAAAGGACGCTGCTGCCTGAGGAAATAAAAAAAGCTTAATATTGAATAGATTAGGCCACAGTCATGTTCCCTGAATATCCCAATAAGGGGTCACACCATAGATTCTATATAAAGATGGACTCCCCTTCCTCCCACTATCCCAAGTCAGTCTCAGCTGTTGATCATGACCTTTCAACCTGTTTTCATAGCATTAAATAACCAGTGGTGGAGGAGGTACTCCCACATTTTACAGAAGTAAAAACAGACAAAAACATACTCAAGTAAAAGTACCACATTCATTTTCTACTTGAATAAAAGTTAGTAAGTACTCAAGTATAAAAAGTACTCGCTGAGTGTAACCTGTTCTCTAATGCAACAGCCTACTACATCATTAATTGTGACTGCTGTGTATTCTGTTAAATACAAGAATAGCACAGACTCCATCACATAGTAAGGAATGCTGAAGAACTGAAAACACTAAATATGTATTGTGGACCGATTCCCCCCCTCATTATTATTTACATGTACAGCGGAGTAGAAAGTACATATTTGATGATAGATGTGGAGTAAGTGGAAATACATCTACTGAAGTAGAGATACATGAAAAATCGACTTAAGTAGAGTAACTAAGTAAATGTACTTACTTAAAAATGAGCATGTGAACAAAGGGTTTCTGTCGTTTTTAGGTATCTCATCAAATTAACTATGAGAAAAAGTTATTTGACCTGTACTTTGACTCTGTAGGTTGGTCTGTGTCCCATCCACTTACATGGAGGAGGCAGGATTTATCAACTATATTGCTTTGGCTTCAATTTTGGAGAGCCATCATTTCGTCCATCTTCATACACAGTCACTGTGATTTTACTGAGGAGCAGGACCGCCACAGCAGTTAATAACGTCGACATCGGGTTAAGTAACGCTGAGTTATAGGGTTTGGGTGAAGCGAACGTTAGGCGAGGTGATTCCAGAGGTAGCGCTGAGGTGGGCTCGGGCGCGCGTCACCGGTGATGTATGGTCGGTGGAGAGCGAGACTGGGCTGATGGCCCAGGGAGCTAACGATTCCATCTGCTCGGCTCACACACGCCATTAAAACCACAGCTGGAGACACACCTCTGCATGTCTGTTGCTCTCGCCATCTTCTCTCTGTCGCAAAGTCGGGGGCGTTTCATTGGCGTGAAACACAGAGGTACGAGTGGCCGCACGGCAAACAAACATCGCCACGCAATTAGCCCAAAAAACTCTCAATAATATTACACTAATTGATAACCAGATTACATGGTACCTGTTATGCATCTTAGTTAAAGCCCCTTCTGGCTGACGCTGGAACAGCTTGATGCGTATTTTCGGCTTCATTCGTCTCTCGCTGCCTCTGTTTCTATTTTCTCTTCCACTTGCATTATCAGTCTCATTCCCTCCTCTTCCTCACTGTGTTTATGTCTCTGTTTGCTTTCTATTTTTTTCTCCCTCTCTTTTCATACCACCTCCCTTCTCTCTGCCCTAATTTTTCAGTTTTCCTCTCTGTGCTTACACACACACACAGACTAACATTTCCATATTGCCCTACCTGGCTTGCAGAGCCGCTGCTGCAGTGTTTCTGCACTAGTTTTTTTTTTCCCCCTCCAACATTTTCAGCCACCGAAAAACTGCAAAGTCGGGAACGCTCTGGGTTGTTTTTGAACGATTACCACACTGTGGTTTCGTTATATTTTAAACGCTTGTTGTGCTGTTTCCGCACTGTTTCCTGAAGATGTGCTGCACTTCTAATGGCAGCGGTTGCAGATTTAACACAGCGCTTCAAATTTCACCAGATTCAGACTAGTCTTGACGAAACGGTAAATGGGGGAATTAGCTGAGAAACTTCTCATATTATTATTTAGTTAAATATTTTTAAGGCAGCTTAAAGTAACATGGGGACAATAAAAACATGTGAATATGATGAATACCCATGTTATAGAAACACTGTTGTTATAATGACCGGTACAGGAACATGGCTGCACCATGTACCTTACCTGTGGCTCCTCCCATCTGAAACCCCCCCCCCCCCACACTCTCACACACACACACACACACACACACACACACACACACACACACACACACACACACAAACAGAGGCACACACACACAGCTCTTGGCAGACAGAGGTACTGTGGCTTTTCTGCTGACTCTGCCATTATTGCAACATCTCTACTGTTGAATAATTCACTGCAGACATTGCTTTGCTATCAGAACACACACACACACACACACACACACACACACACACACACACACACACACACACACACACACACACACACACACACACACCTACACACACAGCTCATTTCCATTCATTGCCACATGTTACACACACCCACGCACACAATCTATCTGTCTGACACCAACACACACCCACACACATAACTGCACTACTTTCCATTTCCCTCCGCAAAATGGGACAATGGGGAGATTTCATTACCCTGTGTAAATCGCATGACAGTTTAACAGTCCCTCAGTACATCAATCCTTCCATCTCCTCTCTCTCTCTCTCTCTCCCCGACCTCCTCCTGCATCCCTCGTTTATCTCCATTGTGAGTTAATTGGCCCATGGAGTCGCTCAATTCCATGTGCGGGGCTCTATCTTATTTTTTTTAATTTGGTCTGTGTGTTTTCATTAAAGCTGTTGTCCGTGTGAAACGAAAACTTGTAGATCGTGTCGTGCCACACGTCCAGGTCTGCGAGGCCGACTTTACCATCATACTTACATTGTTATGGGTGTTTTAAAAAATGTTTGGCTGAAATAATGCGACACGTGATGACTGTGAAGCAGAGGTTTCAAAGTGCTGAGCATCAGAGCTGCTGCGATTCATCCACATTATTAACAACACATCCACTGTTTTTTATTTGACCACCTTTCATTTCACTTATCAGTCACTGCCCATCTCTCCTCCTCGCTCCCTCCCTCCCTCGGTAACTGTTGTTAGAGCCACTGCAAGGCCCCTGAATGTGTTCCAAATGAAATTGCCGAAGCGGCAGCATAAGATATCTATCAAGGCTCACCAGCATCGCAGGAGTAAAGAGAGCTTCTTATTAAATCACATTAGCTCCATCGATTTCCGCGCTGGCTCGCTCGACTTTTTGTCTCTTTCACCAAATGAGCTTTTAACTCCTGGCTGGCCACTGCATTACTTAACGTATTACTGTAGACGGACAGAAGCGGTACTGTAACGCACAACGGGACGGGGGGGGGGGGGGGGGGGGGGGGTAGCATGCATGTAAAGGTTACCTCAGTACAGCAGGGGATTCAATAGATGAGATTTCCTTGCCTTGCTTTCTTTTAAGTTGCAGGTATTGTGTGTAACTGCAGCGATTTTTACTACACATTTGGAATTAAAGTTTGAGTACACCAAAGCTCCTGAAACACCTCCTATGTTGTTCCGGCCGATGATACCTTGCCCGGTACACCCCCCCCCCCCCCCTTATAAAGTCAGGCCAGGTGAGAGCAGAGGCCGACATTTCCTACTTTCCTACCAATCACAACCAAGTGAGCCAGCTGGACAAATGGGAGCTAAAAGCAAGCGTTTCAGACAGAGGCTGAAAAGAGGAGCTGCAGCACCGGCACAATTAAACCAAGTATCGATTCAGCACCAGTGTCTCAATAAACCCAAACGATTCCCAACACATCGTATAACAGCCTGTTTGGAGCATCAGCATCTCCATGGCACCACGCTCGCACAGTTTCTGCCTCTAGGGGTCAGAGCTTAACTGACTGTGTGATAGCTGATTGGATTATAGATGATGTAATGTTGACATTTGGGCGAATGGAGGTTTTTAGGATTCAGTAGTTTAGTGCTGAGTTGGGTCGTGTTCACATCGGCTGTGTTATGATCCCTTTTCCTGACCATGTAAACATTTATATTAATACCTGCATGTGTCTGCGTGTGTGGCTGCGTCTATTTGCAATTATCCAATCAGGGTTGATTTCGCCCCCCGGGGAGTTCACGGCGGGTCAAGTGGGACGAGCCCTGTAACAGATCAGTGAAAGACAGATGTACACTGTCTTGTTGTATCGTCAGGCACATCACCGAGCAACCTGGCCGCCCCTATTCCCAATGATGTAGAAATCGAAGGCAGTGTAATCGATAGGTGGCGTGTATTGACGAACCAGAGCGGGCCCGGTAGTCCCCAGCCGACCTCGTGAACCAATCTGAGCTGAGCTGTTATCACATGGAGGAGAGGTGTCACTTATATCAGCGGACGGGAGAATCCAGACGTCCCGAGTCGAGACCTTGGATCTGTATCAAAAAATGGATTTAATTCACAATCAGAAACAAAGTTGTTTGTCTCTTCTCCATCGCTGCTGCTTTCTTCAAAAATGATCCCGAACACAGAGAAACTGATACGATAAGAAACTCATTCTCGCATTGTTCACGTGTGACAGTTTATTGAGCTTCTGAGCTAAGAGCTCATCTCAACATTAGCGTAATCATCCAGAAGTGACGGCCATGTTATTATGGATCAGTGCAGTGTGTGGCAGTTCATCGTGTTTTCATAATTACTCTGTGACTTTTTTTCCCCTCATTATTGCAGCTTCTCCAAATCACTTTTTTTTAAACTTGGAATTCCATTGTGAGATGTGAAAGTCAAAGCGAGACGAGGCGATGGGCTGATGAGGAAGGTATTTGTGGTTCCAACCCACGTGTGCAGATGCACTCACGCCAGAGTCGATCACGTTAAGTCTCGACTGAGAATCGCTCGCGCTCATCAAAGTGTTAAGAGAGCGTATGCATGCATGAGGTTTTGAGCGTTTGCACACGCAGGCATTAATGCTCACATGCCAGTGAATGCATAAGTAGGCTGACGGTCATGTGCACATGCATGAGTAGGCCCAGCCCACGTCTTCACAGGGTCGTGCGTCTGCGTGAAGATTGTTAGATAGAGAAATGGGACTCGGCATGTGTTCACCTTAATATGTGTAACCGCTACCGTATCTGTTGGTTTGGGCTCGCACAGAGCAACGGCATTTAACTCCCACAATGCAACAGATATAAAAAAGGAGCGGCCCCGGTTCTTTCTTCACAGCTCTAGCACATCCCCTCCCCCTTTCCTGCTGCTCCTCCTCCCCGCTCCACCAGCCATCATCCTCCCTCTCACATCTGATTGCACCTTCTTTCCCCTCGACCACCTCTCCGCTGCCTTTTCTCCTCCATCACCCTCCCTCTTCTTGCGCCAAACCCCAATGTTTGTGACCCCATTTCCTCACCTGATCCCCCCCACTCCTCCCCTCGTCCTCACCTCTTTTTACCTGACCCACCATCTGCCTCTCCCTCCTGGGGGCTGGAGTTGGGGGATGATGGCTGGAAAGAAGCGGGGAGAGGTAACGGGGAAGGGAACAGGAGGGATGGGCGAGACTCACTGAGGAGGAGGAGGAGGAGGAGGAAAATGTAGGTCTTGGCGTATGTCTCCATTAATTATGCTCTTGTCATACAACATGCCAGGGGATGTTTTCTGCTGATGGGAAGGTTTACAAGGGTTTATGTGGTTTATCTGAGTTGGCCAATATCCAGGTGTCCATTCATGTTGCTGGCATTGAAATATAAGACAGTTTTGACGGCAGACATTATAAATAACGTTAAACCTAATCCATCATGCATTCATTTAAGTATAAAAATGAACATGAAAAATGGTTTACGACTAGAGAACTTTAATCCTGAATTCAGAGAGGAAGCAACATCACCCATTAATATTCTTCATTCATCTCTCAGCTGTAGAGAAGTAACACGTCAAGTCCTCTAATCAACATGGCTGCGACTGCCAGAGATACTCCGGGTTGATTCACAGTCATTGAACATGCTCACTTATCATCAGGCTGATATTGCTCGCTGAGTCTTCGAGTCATCAAGTGATCAAGCTCGGTGAGACGTGTCACAGCAACTCCGCTCAGAGCGCAGGGAGCACTGACTCTGCAGCCGTCTCTGTTTGCACCAAACCAGGGATACAATCAAAGATCCTGCTTGATTCCTCTGGACACGTTCTGACGATTGAAGTAGGACGATGGGCTTTTTAATTACTTCTTAATTTTTGTCTGGTGCTGTAGCGCGGCCAACAGACGGTGACGTTTCACCGATAGATAGACTCTTAATACTGTCTGCATCTCTACTGTATTCTGCTTTTAGTTGTCAGGTGTATGCATATAGTTATATTTGTGTGTGTGTGTGAGGGAGAGGTGTGTATGTGCATGTGCGTTATTGTTAATAAAGTCTAAACTGATGCAGAAGTGCTGTGGGTGTTACAGTTCTAAAGAAAACTGAGAACACAACTAACTAGGTCATCTTCTTTCTCTCTCACACACACACACACACTCACACACACTCTCTCTCTCACTCACACACACACACACTCACACACACACACACACACACACACCCACACACACACACACACACACACACACACACACACACACACACACACACAAACACACACTCAGTGTACCTTTAATACTGCAGGATAAAGTAGATTTAGACTCTCTCAGCCTTCTCCTTTATACAGCTCTCTCTGGGTGCTCCTCTTCCCTTTTTGGTCGATGGAAGTAATCTAGAATGAAGCATCTTCATCTCCTCCAACTTATCATTATTTTAAAAAACTAACTCTTACATGAGATTCTGTCACTGTCACATTGACTGAGTGAAGATGTGAAACTATAAACGTGGAGCAAGGCCTTTTGTTTTAAAAGAAAATCAAAACTGAAACTGAAAAGAGTCGGATGCTTCCAGCCTCATACGTGAATAAATGCTTGAGCTGTTGTTGTGTCGTGAAGGCTCCTCAGTGCCCAGAAGAAAGATCACACATCACTAAAGCTGCCGTTCCAACACGACTCGATCTGGAGCCGTTCCCACTCAGCTTTTGTAGAAAGAAACAAATGTTTTTTCACTTTTGCCTTTTGATTCGGTTCATAATGGCATTTTTATCCTCTCCACAGGAAACTGTATTGAGCAGTGACGTAACAGAACAATTACTGCATGGATCAGAACATAAACGCTCAATTTACCCACAATGAGAATCTGCTCCTTCAGACTGCACCCTGTTGTTTTCTGAGCGAAGAATTACCTTTCTCCATTCTTATATGATTCAAAAAACATGTTAATAGTGTAGTATGAGTTTGATTCTTGTAAGTCAGATGTCTTTTTCCCCTCATTTGTAATTTGCATTTTATTTCTCGGATTATATTCATATACTTGTATGTGTAAATAATTGCAGTGAAGCAGTACTGAAGTGTTTTGAGCCGTCACATTGAAGGATTATCTACTTTACTGTGTATTTTATAATCACAGTATGAGTGTATGAAGAGTGGTGTAGTCGCCCCTGCTGACCACTAGAGGCTCTCTATTCCTCACATATACTACACACTGAGGTACATGCAGCTGATGCACAGAGTTAAGGGACAGTTCATAAAGACAGGGAGCTACAAACACATGCATGGGCATGAAACGTGACATTTCCTATGGTGTCTGAATGACGCGCGGTAATAGATGGATGTGATTCACAGAAAAAGGTTGATCTTGAAAAGAGATGTAGTATGAAGTCATGTCCTAATGAGCGGCAGAGCAGAAAATGGGAGATTAAAACTCCCACTTTCAAATCTAATCTTTCACGCCTCACAAATCTGTATCTTCTTCCATGATAACAGATTTTTAACTTGAGTAAATGTGCACTTGGACCTTTTTAAACCTTTTTATTGTGAGTTTCTACTGGGGGAAGGAAAGAAATCACTTTCGTTTCAATCAAATTCAAGTCGAACCGACACTGACGCTCATTTGCTAAAAAACTCAAGCCCAAACGTCGCTAGTCAATATTTGAGGTTTACGTTCCTTCGCTTAAGCGACTGAAATCAAATTAGAGACGGACTCGGCTGTCGTACAAACATTTTTGCTTAAGTACTTTGGTGCTGCACAGACACGAGCTCTTACTCATCCTTCAGATCTCCGAGTTAAATCATAGGTAACACCCCCCACCCCCCCCTCCACCCCACTTCCCGTCTTTGATTCCCCGCATTGGTTTAACTTAATCCACGTCTTTTGAAACCTGACCCTCTCTCTGCGGGGCTCCAGTTTTTGTCGGTAAATGTAAAATGAAGTGAATGTAGGTGTTGACCTTTGACCTCACCTGTCTGGCTCTCGGATGCGGTTACGACCTAGATCCACTCACCTGAATTGCAAGCTTCATTTTTGTGCTCGATGAACCATTTTACCTCCGGCCAGCCGTGGAGGCTGTAAAGATTTCCTCATAAAGAAGGAATTCGATTGTGATGGAGCACCGTTTCGAGGTCTGGTCATATATTTGAAGCCTGTGTTTGTAGAATTTTACGTGTGAGGCGTGTTTTTCTCTGATATTATAACGGAGACACGACTAAAGTCAGAAAAACTAATCCCACACTTAATGGATCAGTAACCTGACTCCATTCCTGTCGCTCTTAAATGCCCCAAAAATAATCAGGACATTATTTTTTACGTGGCGTGTTTGTAGGCACACTCCTGCAAACTGTCCATCTCGTGGGCTCCCCGTGAGTTTTTGGCAGCAGGTGGAGTCAAAACAAATCCGATTCCAGTCGGTGTAACTTTAGCTTAAGCTTGATGGACTCGCTTGTGCTTTTTTTGTTGCTATAATACTCCATCTCTGGAGTTCATTCAGTTTTCTTAGGCGGTGATTTAATTTTGATGTAAACCTAATATCTCAATAATCCTGGTGGACTTGTTCCATTAGTCGTTTTTCTTTTGGTTCAGACTGGGCTCTTCTTCACTTCCTTTGTCTTTGGAGTGAAAGGCTCCGTGTAAGAAGCTTGTGGCGCATAAGTACGTGTTGTGAATGAGCTTGATATGAGAAAACCGCTGCTGTTTAGTCTGGTGCGCTGAGTGAGCTTTAAGGAAACACATACTAATGTTATGTTAGAGAAATGCAGCATGTCGACGATGAAGCCGAAAACCAAATACTCTTCCTCCACACACACACACACCACAACGCTCACACACGTTCTCTCTATAGTTGTGAGGACACTCATTGACAAAAATGCATTCCTAACCCTAACCTTAACCATCACAACTAAATGCCTAAACCAAATCTTAACCATAAAACAGCTCTTTGAATTCGTGAGGACCAGACAAAATGACATCACAATGATGTTATTGAACCAAAATGTACCCTCATAACTATAGATAGACATGCACACACACAACACACAGTAAACATTACAGCTTCTTCTAATGCATCAAGACAAATCTGGGAAAAAATTACATGAAGGCTCCTTTCAGCAGCTTGATTTTCTTAGTTTTTTTCTCATTAATGGTACTTTCTAAATTTCCATTCATGTGTTTTTGGCAAAGATAAGTAATTTCCATTGAGTCTGCTTTCAGACATGCATTGAACTCAGTGAGTGGGTGTGTTGATGACGGAGAAGATTTCAATTTCAATTTCTGACGCCGGTGCCGGATGTGCACCAGAGAATCTCCTGCTGCGTTTTCAAATTGTGACAAGGCAAAGTTCAGAGCCTAATTTTCCAGGCATTTTCCATATTTCACGTCTGAAAACGGCTTTGCTTCCCGCCGACAATGGCAGTTTCCAAAAACCCTGCATTGGGTTTCCGATCAGACGGACAATAATTCCTGAATCGTGACATTTGTAATGAGTGGAATCAGCCGCACGGAGCAACGGGAGGCTCACAGTCAGCCTCAGCTCGGTGGAGCCTGAGAAGCTGCTTGATTCCAGGGGAACACCCCGGATCTGTAGCTCTGCAGTGCTCCTGCTCAAGCCACTTTCAAATGGGTATCAGTTGTCATCTGTGTATTGCCTATGTTTATAGCTGTATTAGTTGCGTGTGCGACTGTGTGTGTGTGTGTTTGTGTTCAGAGTAGATTATGCAAACTAACGATGTGTGCTCTTTATCACATCACCTAAAGCTTGTTTCTGTGTGTGTTTTATGAGATTATGTGGTTGAGGCATGATCTTCCTGACAGTGCTGTACATGTTTGATGTTTGTGCGCGCATGTGTGTGTGTGTGTGTGTGTGTTAGAGAGAGAGAGCGAGAGAGAGATGGAGGGAGAGAGGAGAGAGAGAGAGAGAGAGAGAGAGAGAGAGAGAGAGAGAGAGAGAGAGGATGGAGATGGAGGGAGAGAGAGAGAGGGAGAGAGGAGAGAGAGAGAGAGAGAGAGATAGAGAGAGATGGAGATGGAGGGAGAGAGAGAGAGAGAGAGAGAGAGAGAGAGAGAGAGAGAGAGAGAGAGAGAGATGGAGGGAGAGAGATTGTGGTGCCTCTGTGTTCGTTTCGCTGCTCTGTGTCGCTGTGCTCAGAATGCTGATGTGTCATGCTGCAGCACTGCCCCACTTTATCCAGCTAACCTCTCTTCCTTCCTCCCTCCCCTGTTTCTTCCCGTGCTCTCCTCCTCTTTCCCTTTCTTCCCCCGTCACCCCATCACATCCTTCTCTCCCTCCGTCACCATCCCTCTCTTCCCACATCTTCTCCCCTTCATCTCGTTCTTTCTTCCTCTGTCCTTTCTTCTCGGTGGTGCGTTCATGCCACCTCCTTTTAATTCTCCTTTCATCCTCACTTTTTTTCATGGCTGCTCTCATTCTGTGCATGTGAACGTTTGCATGTGTGTGTGTGCTTGCATGTTCTTAATGTGTGTGTGTGTGTGTGTGAGGCAGTGAGTGTATGCGTTGGTCAGGTTTGGTGCCCCTGCTGGTTTACAGATGTTGACGATGGAGGCAGAAACACTGTCCCTGAATCAACCACTCTTCCTTCCTTGCGCACACACACACACACAACACACACACACACCACACAACACACACACACACCACACACACCACACACACAAGCTCACGAAACAGCTCTGTTCTTATCAACCAATCACATCGACCCCATCCGCTCGCATCAGCTCGCTCCGAGAAGAGCTACAGCCTGTGACAGCCGCAGCCCCCGGCAACCCACATATGTCCATGCCAGCGAGCGGAGGCTAGCGCTGCAAAGCTGTCTCTGTGTTGGCAGCATCTGTCCCCTCTGCCAGATCCCTGATAATGAAATCTGACCACAGTATCTCGCAATGTAAATACACAATGTAATACACTAATGAAGATTTTGCCGCGCAAAGGGCTGTGATTTGTGGTGAAATATTGGCAACGTACGTCCGCCTCTGGAAGCCGCGTCTGTGAGATAATTAATTTATCGGATGGCACAACGAGCCCTGATCCACTCGGAGATATTCCGTGTGATGTCCTCCGAGTGCGCCCGGGTCCGACTAGCGAGGATAGAAGAGGATCAAGCAGGAGAAGAATAAGACCGGTTACCCCCACAACCCATGCATAACACATGTAGCCAAGATCTGGGTCTGTACTTTAGTAGGCATTTTACACGAGGTTACCAGAGTTGACTTTCACATGGATTTACCACAGATCAGAGCTGCTCACCCCCCCACCCCCACCCCCCACCCCCGTTCACAGAGAGGCTTTCATATATTTTCCCAGACAACAGAATCAAAACGGCTGAAAAGTGTAATTAAAATCTGCAGCAAATGGAAAATTAAAGTGACAACAGTTCCATTAACAATCAAATCTGTGAAATCAGCTACTTTGCTGGTTTTGATTAAAGATGAAGATGAACTCCCCCCCCCCCCCCCCCCCCCTTGAGACACGTTCATTGTTTCCGATGCGTTTTTACATTTCTTAATGAGCAACGCTGCAGTTTGGCCTCGGAGCAGTTGGGGGTCAGTGTCCTTCAGCTGGGAGATACAACGCATACGTCAGCAGTGGATCAACAGCAGCAGCAGGAGGAATCGGACTCACAACTCTCCATTTACTGGATCGCATGATGAGACCAATTATCCTCCTTCTATCCTGGCTTGTTTTTCTAGTGGCATTTTTTCCGATTTTCTGCAACAGCCTTGTCTGAGAGATACCTGGAATTTATTGAATGAGGCAAAGCAAATAGATCCCTGTTGGAGGTGTCTTTCCTTCGGTCGTCTGTTAGCTGTCTTATCTGGGTTTTGGTTGACGTGACATTGAGAGAAGCAAAGTGGCCCTGACACCCTTATTCCCAGCCTCGTCCCCCCAGCGCCTCCCTCGAGATCTTAAGGTATTTTCAGGCCAGATGGGAGATGTAACCGCTGTGTCCTCTGCCCCGGGGGTTGCTCTCCAGTTGGATGTGTCCTTAATGCCTCGACAGGGATGAGTCTCGGTCGAAAAGCTGCCCCTGTTCTTTGTGGAGCTTGTACACAAATCTACTGTAGCAGCAGATTTTCCATTTCTTCATCTGATTCGAGAGACCTCAGCTTCCGTGTCACATGCATGATGCATCTGGTGCAGACAAATTGTTTCCTGTGATCCCTGTCATTGTTCAGATACACCTGCCGGGCGTCTGTTGTTTCAAATCACTTGAACTCCGACATCAGGGGCAGGAACTCGCTCCCAATCTCAAGATGACAGCCTTTCCCACACGGAGCAGGAGGTCCGTCACTTTTTCCAGAAGAAAAACAAAACTGAAGTCTGTTGAATGCAATTTCTTGAAAGTAATCAATATCTTTAAACGCTAGTCTCACATGGAGACCGATCACTTTATCACTTGACAAAATGACCCAACAGTGTGTACGTGTGTGTGTGTGCGCACAAGATGCTTATCGCGAACAAAGGAAATTGTGTTTTATTTCAGGCAACATCGCAGCAACATTCCGCCAATAGTGACAGAGTTGCCTGAGCGCCGCGAGGCCGCATTACTGGGGATCATAGTCTCCAAGATAAGTGTGTTAGATACGCCTGCGAGTGTGTGTGTGTCTGTGTGTGTATGTAAAACCTGTGCTTGAACATGGGGTGAATGTAGAATCATCCCAATTTGAAAGCATGTGGAGGAGACATCCTACACAAACACACACACACATTCTTGCTCCTCTGTTGTGTTGTTTCCCGGTGAGGAAAGCACCATGACGGTGTTTGGTGTCGACCAGGGAGGGATGTGTAATCCACTCCATGGGCGTGTGTTGGTTTCTGAGGGTTCCAGAGCCTGTTGTGTTTTCCTGTGTGTCCTTTTGTCGCTTACATGGCGTGGCGTGTAAAAGTAATTATTCAGACAATAAAGCTCGTCCCCTTTTGTCTTTCTCACTCAGCAGAAGTTGTTGTTCACATATCTCTGAGTGTGTGTGTGTGAATCTTGGCCTGTTTGCGAGTGTTTTCCATTTTGAGACTGAAACTCGAGCTCCACTGACGACCGCCTCGATGATGTAACTCTTGATAGTGCGACACCTGCGTCTTTATTGCAAATTATAGATTTTTCTGGGGAGTGGGATCGATGCTATGATGTTTTCTCCCTTGTCTGTTTTTGCAGAAATAAAATTACAAATTCTTCTTCTTCCACTTGCTGCTACCAAACCACAGCCACTTACTCTCATAGCAGAGATGAGATGCTGTAGGTTGTTTTAAAACCCTTTTCCTTCTCGCTTACACTTCACAACACACTAACTTCATCAGGAATAATGGACCTTGAGGAGAAATGTGACAGTATTGTGCTACTGATGTGCAGCTGGAGGTATTGACACAAAAGTGAGTCCCCAGTAAATCCTATTTATTCCTCATAATTAGATTTTAATAACTGCTTCCACGTGTAATAACACAAAAGTCAAAGGAGTAACGAAACGCATCATTTGCAGCTGCAGTAAAATGTGTCTGTGGTGAGTTTGTGTCCACGACGTTTGCAGACTCGTTGTCTTGTATCTTTCATATGGGATGAGCAATTTAAACAATATCAATAATCATCAGATTATAATTTCTATCAAAAGCAATATAACAAAGGTTTAATATAAATAAAAATAATGCTTATGGAGCTATAACGTAGCGTAATTGCTTGACCTCAGATTTTTAAAATGTGTGTTTGTCATTCTCTGCTCATAAAGTTTAAAACCTCAAACTTTACTCAAGAGCAAAATCACTCTTTAAACTTAAAAGAAATAATATTGTGACATTTATTTAGATAATTATCACCATCGACTGACAAAAATCTGTTTTATCTTGATATATATTTTTGTCCATATCATCAAACCCTATATTTGCATGATGTATTCTGCAAGTAAAATCTGGTTTTATACCTTAATAAAATATAATAGTTAAAAATGTAAGTTCCACATCTGAAATAAATGTGTAAACTTTCAATTAACTGATTTATTTGCAGGCACGTAACAGGGGTGGAAAGACACTTAGTAGAAAATTATCTTTAAATCTGAAAGGGGAAACAAACAAGACGAGCAGGGAAAGAAAAAGCAGCGCGAGGAAAAAGAGAAGTGGGAGGTATGATGGGAAAAATGGAGAGAAAGAGTTCCTGTGCTTCTGACTTCAGTCGGGCCAACAGGGTTGAACCGCCTGCAGGCAACCTGACCTTGGTTATGAGACAGAGACACACACACATTTAACCCCGTGGCACATCCACATGTTGTCTGACTTCATCTCGTTTCTCTTCTTTAGGTTCTCTCTTTTCTTTCCTGTGTTTTCTTCCTCCCACTCTCGTCGTTTTTCTCCCGGCCTCTGTATCTGCACCGCCGCTGTCTCTTTCATGAAGCGGGAGCAGGAGGGCGGTGGTGGGTCAACAGGATTTGATAGGACTAACCTTTATCTCCTCCGTCCACAGAATAGTGACAGCCTCCTCTTCACCTCCCCCCCTGCCCCCTGCCCCAGCCCCCCCCCCCCCCCCCCCCCGCCGCCGCCGCCGCCCAAGCACCAATTAGCCTGTTGCAGCTAACGAACGTGTGTCTGTGTAACGAGCAGGAAGTAAGATCCAGCTCCGTCAACTCTTTGCCTCTTTCAATGAGTAGAAAAGCAGACAAACACAAACCTGCAGACATCAGGCTCAGCTGAACATTAATATATATATAATTAGTTTATCGGTGTTTAGACAACTTGATGTTGGATATTAAACTTAAGATGCAAACACCACAGGTCTGTGGGATATTAAGTTTGATTTAAGTTTAGTTAAAGTTTAGTTATCACTCAGCAAAGTCTGTGCAGTTTGGTGAACAGAGCGCTTACAGTGAACTTTAATGCAAGGAAGTGGGAAAAGTGTAACTACATGCAGGGTTCAAACTGAAACTTTATTTGGCATTATTTCTGCAAAAACTGTCTTATAATCACTTGTAAACACTGTAGGGTTGTGTTATGATTTTAAAACTATTAGATAATGACTCATAATTTAAATATATATAATGCACGAGGGGTGTTGAGGCGATCTGGAGATATTGAGGTTCCACGTGTACAGAGAAAGTGCAGCAAAGTAGTTGTTCACATGCAAATCTTGTGTCTTGTGTAGAAGCTGATATTTAATTTAGTTTTCTGTACTGTAATGCATCAGTGTGTGTATATGTTGTGCGAGGGAGTAAGTCAGGCTTGTGAAGTGCAATGCAAACAAGTGCAACACAGTGTACAAGGTCTTCCGTCACTGCTCTGGAGCTCTTGTAGCCTACATGTACTTTGCGTGGCAGCGTTATGAGCAGGCTCTGTGTTGCCCGGGTGTCAGAGAAGGGAGTTTGGTGTGTAGCCATTACCCTTCACACACACAAACACACACCACACATACTCCCAGATTGCTGCAGGGTCATCATACCTTCTTTCGGCTGCAAGTGATGGGAAGAGAGGTGGAGAGAAGGATGCAGGAGAAGAGAGCAGAGAGGAATTGGAGGAAGTGATGCGCTCCACTGGATTCAATATGACTCCAACACTAACCTGCTCCTTAGTGCACCCCTCCATTCAAGTGGATTTATAACTCTTCTCCTCTGGATGATTTTACCTCCTTTTTACTTCACCTTCTTATACTTCTTCTGCTATGTTGCCATATATATGTCAGAAGATTAACTTTTCAAGACTATGAATGTGTTGACAGATACAGTATTTCCCTCTCTGCAGTTTCCTCTCCTCACATCTTAATTTCCACATGTCAGAGCATCAGTTTTAGGTTGTGAAAGGCTGGAAATGGTCAATGTATCTTCAGATTTCAGCAACAAATTATGCTTACATTTGTTCGTACCTTAAATTCCATGTCGGTTGACTGTTTGATCATCAAGGGAAACCAGCATTACCCTTTGAACATCAAAATACACGTTCACAAATAGATTTAAAAGCTGGACGAGACTCACTGTTGCAGAATGGTGACACTTTCATTCCCACTCTGAGCTCCAGCGCCTGTTCTTGCTCCACGTAACGTTGGTGACAGATACAATCTCTGAGAACAGCAAGTTCAAGACTAATGCAGAACCGTAGATCAGTTGTCGTTTCCTGAGGAAGAAGCAGCAGAAACAAAAAAGGTGAAGACAGGAGGGGAGGGCGATGGAGAGAGAGGAAGATGAGAGGAGGAAGAGGACCCTCATTAGTGAAAGAGTGTAAGTGGAATGATGAGAAAAAAGCTGGAGGGAAGGACAGGATGAGATAAGACAGGATTTAGAGTGGGAGAGAGAGGAGGGAGGATTTTGGAGGAAAGAGAATTGTCACTTTAAACATTCTTCACTGTGGAGAGATATGAATATCATCCAAACCTTAATCCTGGTCTATATTTAGTATCTAACATACTAAGGAGATGAAAACTGTGCCTCCATAGATACTTGAATTTAGAAAAGTTGACAACAATTATCAGATTAACCAATTAACCAATAACAATATAACAATTTCAGTCATTTCATTCTGCAGATATAACCAGAATAAAAAGACATTTCTGTTTTTACCAGTTAATATAATGGCAAATTAAGAACATGTTCCTTTCTTGAGGATCAAATATTCTTCAGAATATTTTTTTTTCTCTATGGTTTGGATATTTATTATTATTTTCATTTTTATATTATATCAACCGAAACACCTACATTTTTTCTTCAGCTCAGTGGCAGCGTCTGTGTTGCTGAGCACAAGGTTCACTGACGCTTATTTAGCAGTGACGAGTCAGCCATTTTGTTATCTCCTCGCCACTTGACTTTCAGTAAGTTTTGAATGTCGCACTGTGGGTGCAAATGAAGGCAGAGACCGTGACGGAGTCCAAAGATGTCCTGAGCCTGTGTAGCTGCTTTTCAGATAATTCTCTCTCTCTCCCTCTCTCTCTCTCTCTTTGACACACACACAAACACACACACATACACATGGGCCCCTGGTGAGTCTGCTTCTCAAAGACTTCCTGAAATGCGCAGTGATTGTCCTCCCATGGGGCTTTGCAAGCAGAGTGATGTGATTTTCTCAGCTTCCTCCCCTCCCATGTGCCACTTTAATACACGCGTGCACACACACGCACACACACACACACACAGACACACTTAAGCATATTCTCACACACAAGCAAACACCCGGATGGACAAATAGGATGAAAGGAGCCTCATCATCCTTCCTGCAGTCAAGTCTGTGTGTGTGTGGTGTGTGTGTGTGTGTTGTGTGTGTGTGTGTGTGTGTGTGTGTGTGTGTGTGTGTGTGTGTGTGTGTGTGTGTGTGTGTGTGTGTGTGTGTGTGTGTGTGTGTGTGTGTGCGTGCATGTGTGTGTTGGTGTGTGTGTGTTCTGAGACTCGGAGCTGCGGGCTGTCTCAGACTGTGGGAATCAATCATGGTTCTTTTTATTTAATAATGTTTCGAGGCATGTTAACATGTGTTTGTGTGCGTCCATGTGTGTGTATCTCCGTCTCTATTTATTTGTTCCTCCCCCTCACCCACTTATGGAAATACACAGTGCACGCTCCGAGCCTCAGTCATAAAGACCCTTCTTACCTGTGACTCGCTTGACTTTAATTTCCCCATCGTGACAACGTTCTACATCCTTAGAAATCACCATCACGTCCGTCATACGCCAATCACACAACTCTGCTGAATGCCTGAGGGGCTTGTTTGCCAAATACAGATGTAACTGTCATCCAAAATCCCACATTCTTACTCTCACGCTCCCCCGCTGCTGCTGCGGCTGCTGCTGCGGCTGCTGCTGTGTGTTTATTTGTGGATTTATGCGGGGTGGTGAGCTTTAATGCAGTCGTGCTCCTAAGTATACCTTATGTTCTCTCTCTCTCTCTCTCTCTCTCTCTCTCTCTCTCTCTCTCTCTCTCTCTGTCTGTCAGTGTGATTGAAAGGTTTGTACCGACAGTTTTACCAGCATTATGAATCATAAATTTATCCTTTTATGTCTAGTACAGACATTACAGTCCACGGGCAGATGAGGTGATAATCAGGATGATTCCAACTCCACCTTAAACAGACCAATAGTTTGATATTTAAGAGCTGGTCTGTCATCGTTCTCAGTACAGGAGGAAGGATGTGAAGTACACTCATGCAGCATGTTGGGAAAAACAAATCACATCTCCTGTGTGGCGCTACAAGCAGGACTGCTGGTTATCCATGGTTTTATATTATTGTACCCGCACCGCAATGGAGAGAGAGAGAGACGTTTGAAGGGCTGGTAGCTGCAGGGAAAACACAGCCAGAGAGTGACCATTGGCAAGTAGACACACACACACACACACACACACACACACACACACACACACACACACACACACACACAAACACACACACACACACAACACACACACACACACACACACACACACACACACACACACAGGTACACACAAGAGTCCAGTCAGGGTGATTCTCAGTATCCCTCTATAATTATGTTGAGCCGTTGCCCAAATACTTATCGATTGCCGCTGAGCTCTTGTGAACCTGAAAACATACACACTTACACACACTTACACACACACGAACACACACTGCAGTAGAGAAAGACTGGAACCCGGGGATGTAAGGAACACAAGTGAACAATGGACAGAAAGGTCCAATGACAAAGGGAGTGGACAGGATGCAGGCTTGAAGTTAGAGGGGAAAGTGGGAGACAAAGGACAATGAAGAGGAGAACAGGGAGGAATTGAAAAAGAGGGTAAATGAAGCGATATCATGATGCAGAGTCCAGTTCACTTCATACGGAAGATAAGTTATGGAACAAAATATTTTGTCCCACTTCAGGTTAATAGACTTTTAATATAGTTTCATGTCTTGTAATATTTGAGTGACGCTAAAACACCAGTAATCTGTGATGTTTTTTCTTTTTTTTAAAGAGCCGCCTTAAAGTTGCAACTGGTTTGTTGTGCTCTTTTAATAAATAACTATCGCAGCGACCTTTTATGGTGTTCATCTGGATATCATCAAAAGGTTGCGCCTCGATTCAGAAGAAATTGAGGTTGCCCGTGGTAACAGCGAGTGAAATTAATGGTGGGGGGGGGGATCGCTTGTCGATTTCCCCGGGCCTACATCTCATCCATAAACAAATCCCAGTTGACGCAGCACTTGGTTCAATCCTCAACATTACAGGCGTAAGATAATTGAATTTGATCAGCATGAAGCCCACCAAAAAAAAATAGACAACAGACTGAAAATTCCTCCATTTATAGTTGAATTATAAAACAGAAGAGATATGAAATGATTGCACCAATATCATATCGGCTCTGCACATTGTTCCTCACAATAAACTGTGACTGAAAAGGCCATTTTTCACTCCATTGTGATTCAAACCCCCTGTAGTAAAGAAACGGCATTTGGCATTCATTTAAATCACAATACACCATTGTGCCATTGCCTGAATGGAGTTCACCTGTTGTTTTAGTATTATTCAAAGGTTCAGGCGCCTGGGTCTGCCGAACAGATTACAGTGGCACAACCCATTGTGGAGGATGGAGGGAACGGAACGAGGCTGTGAAGGTAGCGGAGGAAACGGTAGATGAGATGAGGATTTTTTTTTTTTGAGGCAAAAGCGTCTCCCTCCCTCATTCTCCCGCCACCTGTCCTCCCTGCTCGCACAAACACTGAAACACTCTCACATTTCCCACAGCTGCAGTCAGAGCTGCACCGGTGCAAAGCTGCTTAATAGCGGAGTGATGAGGTTGAATTGGCTTATGGAGTTGGAGGGTGGGAGAGAAGACATAATGGTGTCAATCTGGACGCTACACACACACACACACACACACACACACACACACACACACACACACACACACACACACACACACACACACTGATAGTGTTTGATACGTGTCCGCAGAGTCATATCTCGGTGTGTTTGTGCGTGCTGGCATTTACCAGCTGAGTTGTTCTAAACGGCCGTCGGTCCATCCCTTATCGATTCTTGGCAATTCCAGGCATCGTCAACTTTCTCCCCCCCCGCCCTCTCCCTCGCCTTCTCCGCCGCTGCGTTTTGGATATCAGTTCTTTGTCGGCTTCAGAAATTGGACCGCGGTGCCGCCTCAGCACTTCTCCACTCAGCAGCTCAGAGTTTCCTTATCAGAAAAAATGACAGCACTGGTCATTGGCTTTGATGATGACGTATGTTTTACTTTTACCCGACAAGGATCTTTTGTGGCCTCGTGTTTTGTGTCAGTCGCCTCCCGGAGGCAAAGGCAGACGTAGCAGGTTTATGTTACAACATTGCAAAACCACTTAGGGAGGAACTCAAGGTGGATGTATTGGTGAATAAATAACTTTGACACTAGAAACTGGCCGTACATTACGTCTTTCCTTTTTACTATGACTCTAGTCTTTTTTATTCTCACTGTAGAATTGCACACACTAGAGCACGTACCTCCTGACAGTCCCCTTGGATTAAAATAAGCCTTATAGCTAAAACCACATTACGTTTCCTACAGGTTTCCTACAGGTTTCTAGCCTATTTGTTGCCAATCAGTGGCTGAAAAAAGCCAACACCCTCAAAAAACCTACAATTTAATCCACTAGATCCAGATCTTTATTTGTATCTGCACCAAAATTGCACACACTCATTGATATCAACCCCTTTAATGTGTTATTTCATCAAGATCCACAAAAACATTCCCTGAGGAATCAATGCAAATGTTTAAAAAAAACGTAATTTTAAAGATCCCTTGATCTGGATCCACAGCAAATATTGAATGGGTTCTTTCGTGACTCACATCCTTCCACCAGGTAACAATGAAATCTGTGCCTAAACCACCAGACATCATTTTTGTATATTTTCTTGTAGATTGTCCCGTGTAAACACCAACAGTGTAACCAGATTAGAAGACGGCCATGTGAGTCGTTTTGTAAGATAGTGATGTTCCCAGAAGATGTTTTGCTGTTAGGTCAGGAGGATGTGTCATGACAGAAAGCGAGAGAAAAGTAGCAAAAGTGTGTGGGAATGATTGATGTGATGGGAGAGAAGGGAGGGAAGGGAGGGAGGGGAGGGAATGGAGGCGGGTGGGTGGTTAGCAAGGTAAGAGAGGGGCAAGAGGGAGCGTGCAGCTTAGTGAAAGCTGTCCTCATCCTTTGAATGGAGGGTGTGATGGAAGGGTGATACTCTAATAGGATACAGAACGGTGAGATAAAGAGATCAGCTCTCTCTGTCTCCCTGGGAGCGTTCCAGTCGGCCATCGGGTCCCCACGCTGGTCAGATTAAAAGCTCTGCTTTATTCACAGCCCCTCCCATCAGCAGCGCTCTGGGCCTCTGCCAAGCTTCCTCCAGCACCTGACAGAGAAATAGAGGAGAGAACGACCAGCCTGGGAAATGCTGTCCATCCAAACACATCAATCTGCAGCTCGAGTGAACCTGTAAAAGAAAATCAAAGAAATCTAAAACTTTAATGATTCTAGATAATCCCTTTATTTATTTCTGCTGGCAAAACAATAGCTGCAATTTCAAAAAGCAGATAATATTGCTGAAATATAATCTTGCTGAATCTTTCTGATAGAATTTAAATTTGGGAATAATTTGTCTGTGAGAAATCATGTCACTCACATAAAACTGTAATGACTGAAATAACTTTTTTATTTACTGACTTGAAATAATTGATTCATCCAGAAAACACAACAATTCGATTGATGAGTAAAATATCAAAAGTGACAGAACTTTTCATCACACGCTTCAGAGGCTCTACAGTTTTCCAATATACAGTTTTTAATGTATTTGAGAAGCTTCCGCCTTCATTCTAAAGGTGGAGGACGTGAGAATAGTCGATATCTGGATAGGTGGATATGGGCAGGATGGATGGGTTGACGAAACTGAACCAGCAGAATTCTGTTTGTCTCCAGTGTGTAACAGATAATCAATATTGTTTCGGTCCGTGACCTTTTCAGAACCTTACCTGTGTGTTTTATATCGTTTGCATGATGACAAAGGGCCAGAATTCTGCTCCTGGTAGCGGGATGTACTCGCAGGTCGGGACAACCTGAGCATTTAGTTTGGAGGAATTGCTTTCTCGATATCACCAAGACTATATATGGTCGCCTTCAGCAGCCGTTGATCTCTTGAATTCCGACTGCCCGTCTCCGGCCTTGTTCCTAAGTGTGAATTTGTTGCTTTGCCTTTCTCTGAAAACACGACTGGTTTTGCTGACCGGCTGTGAAGAAAACAAAAGCATGAAAAGTCTTTGTCATTGCTTGTTCTTAATCATTAGTTTTGGCAGCAACGTGGAAAAGCAGCACAAGGTGTTTGAACATCAGCGCGACAGCTGTAGGTGAGGCAGACAGATAAATAGTTGGCATTAATCGGTCATTCGCTGACAGGTGCACGCTGCAGAACAGAAAGGAAGCGCAAGTGCACGGAAAAGCAACCAAGGAAGGAAAAAAAACACGGAGCAAGACAAACTCACCGTAATGGGTGAAAGAAATAATGTGATGAAAAAGGATGTATTCATTGTTGAAAGGTTGGTGAGGAGTGGGCTCCTAAGTAATGTACCCTGCCAGTTCTCATTGTGTCGACAACGGGAAATAATCCACGGCTGCAAGGAGGCTGTAATAGGATAAAGACTGTACTGCAGAAGGAGAGAGAAAAGAGGGGAAGGGGCCAAGCGAGAGGGGGAGAGAGGGAGGAAAATACAATTGACAAAGACGGGGACGGACACACATGAACAGTCATGAATCAATTATTATTTGTGTAACTGGGTTTTTAAACACCCCATTGATCACTTGGGGAGGCTTCGCCCCTCCAGTAGCTTGTTGTTGCTTCAGAATCCACATTTATTTACATTGGTGTGGGACTTTCCAGGGCTTTTGTGGAAAGGATCTTCAAAAAACAATTTCACTTTATTGGCAAAGCAGGACAGACAGTCTGTTTTCCGTCCAGTATTTTTTAAAAGAGAGAGGACAGCTTAGCGTTTGAAATTGAGGCTGTCGGTGCAGTGTGTTCTAAGAGAGAGAGACCGCTGCTTGGAAATGGAAGCGACGCTCTGATGTTTTCACAAAGGGAACGGAGAGGTCCACAGTTGGTGTCCGCCCTGCTGTCCAGCGCCGGGGATGGCGGTGTCCACAAACATGGTGGATTTTTATTCTCTCAATGACAAATCTAATCAGACAGTGTAAACAACAAACCACTCAGTTGCAACGCCACGGCAGCTGGTGAGACATGTCCACGGCCAAAAACAGAAGCCGTGTGCACGAACCTCAGTGAAGGCCGTGCGCTTCAACCTCAATTTTCAGCAAAAGACTGAGCTGCAGGTTCCATTGCCCTTTCCACAATTTCCCTCCACCCAGCCCTCTTGCCTGGATTTCAGTGTAAAGCTCCACCAACATATATTTTTTAACTCGCTGTACCAGTCCATCTGAGGATATAGATTAGGTATCTGCTTTTCCTCGGGGGCACTTCAGAAGTTTCGAGAAATGTCGACCTGTAACTGCCAGGTGGTGAAATACTGTACCAGCCTTTCAGCTGCTCAATACATCCATTCGCCCCAATTCCATTAGCTACCGCTTATCCTTTTTGATTATTGCACAGGGGGCTGGAGCCAATCCCAGCAGACGTTGGGCATGAGGCGGGTCAACAGCCTATCACAGAACTGACATAGAGCATTCAAGTGCAGGGTCGCACATACAAGCAATTTAGAGGAGCCAATCCATCTAACCTGCATGTGTTTTGACGTCGGACGAAAACAGAGTACGATGAGAAACCTCATGCAGGTAGAACATGCGAACTCATGTCGTACACGGTACACAATCGAGATGGGGAATCTTTAGCAGACGTCATTGTGGGGTTCTGCAGGGCTCCAGTCTGGGACCACTCTTTCTTTGGTTTTGTGTTTTCCCTTAGATGACAACTCATTTCAAGAACATGTTGATCAGCCTTGTTTGGCCTTCAAACCTACAAAGACCCCTGTGGAATCGTATCTTTATTGATCATTATTTAAATGATTAGTTTATTATTATTTGATTCTCTACAGTAATTTAATCTGGAGCAGAAAAAACGTCAACTCTGTGGTGTGGATATTCTTTCTCTCGCATGTCAGCCTCATCCCTCATTGCACGCAGAGACATTTCGAGACATGACTGCATGTGTGGAGTGTTCAGCCTCCAGACATCGGGGGGGAATAGATGTGCACATGTGACCTGTTTGCAGTAATGTCAAAATTGAAGCATTGGCTTTTTGATTTATAATTGGCAGAAATGTGCACAATTTAATGAGTGTGTGTGTGTGTGTTTTTGTGCATCTGTGTTGGTGACCTATAATGGCAATAGCCCGGGAGGGAAATGCAAGCTGTCTTTCACCTCACATACACACACACACACAAACACACACATAGGTTTAGACAGGTATGCACTGTGTGTTACTGTTGGCGATGATGAAGATAATAGTCTTCTTATAGGCTCCCTCCACAACAACATGGCACTAAAGAGCAATGTATATAAAATGGATTCTCTAATGTCCAATATAAACCTTGTATCTAAGAAAGAAAAACCTGTTGCTTCCCCTTTCGGCTTCACATCTCTAGAATCTCTCTGTGGTGTTAATTGCTGCACTTAAATACACATTAAGCTTATTTTTAAAGACAAAGGTCCTGAATGTATTGGTTTGTTTAAATAAGACGTGATCCTCACTGGCATCTGCCCGGCAGCACGAGTAAACTACCCTCCACTTCCCGTCTGATTGTGATGACGCCTCTTACATCTGATACTGTGGAATTCTGAAAAAACACTCGATATCACCTGGAGGGAAGATAAAAGTGAAAGTTTAAGGGCCAGTCGTGTTTTTCCTTTTAAGAATAAAATTTTTTACAAACGAGCAACACGGTGCAGAGACATTCAAAGAGGAAAAATGAAAGAGAAGTAGAAGCAGGAGAAGGAATGAGAGAGAGGGAGATAATTTCCCCTTTGGCTGATTTGGCTATAAATATGTGACTCATAATGTCTTTGATTTGCAAATTAGGGCGACTGTTTTTCTCACCATAGTTATTTCTTTCTTCCCTTCTTTCTTTCGGCCTCTTTTCCTTTGTCTCTCTTTCTCTCTTTCTTCTTGTCTCTCTCGCTTCTGTCTCTTAGTCTCGTTCTTTGTCTCTCTTTCTGTCTGTCTCTTCCTCTCTTTCCTACTGTCTCTCTATCTCTTCTCTAACCCTCTATCTCTTTGTCTCTCTTTCTTCTCGTCTCTGTCTTTCTGTCTCTCTTCCTCTCTCTATTTGTCTCTTTCCCTTTTCTC
Source organism: Hippoglossus hippoglossus (assembly GCF_009819705.1). Taxonomy (NCBI): domain Eukaryota; kingdom Metazoa; phylum Chordata; class Actinopteri; order Pleuronectiformes; family Pleuronectidae; genus Hippoglossus; species Hippoglossus hippoglossus. Next base: position 18,319,477 of record NC_047158.1, read on the forward strand.
TCTCTCTTTATTCTTGTCTCTATTTCTTGTTTTATCTGACTCTCTCTCTCTCTCTCTCTCTCTCTCTCTCTCTCTCTCTCTCTCTCTCTCTCTCTCTCTTCTTCTTTCTTTCTATCTCTCTTCCATCCTCCCTCCTCTTCTCTCATATGCACAGTGTTGGTGCGTCTCTTTGTATACATGTGCATGCATGTTCATTAACATCCCTGCAGTCCACCGGGTGTAATGAGAGAGAAAAGCTCCCTAAACAAATCACAGTCTTATCTCTTATCTGGCTCAGCCAATCACACGCTGATCCTATCAGCGGCAAAATGCTCCGACGGAGAGAGGAGGGGGGAGGAGAGGTGGGAGATGCCCCAAAAGAGGAGAACGATGGAAAGAGGAGAGAAGATGAGGAAAATGAAAAGCAAAGATAAAGAGAAAAGACAATGGAGGGAGGATCAGAGAGAGGAGGAAGAAGAAAAGTGGTTTTCAGGACTAAAATAGACCAAACGAGAAAACTAACAAACCGGATCTGTGTGTGTGTGTGCGCGTGTGTTTGTGTGTTTGTTTGTGTGTGGTTCATTGCCGCCATTATTAGGTGACATAAAGCGCTAATGTGGTGCTAAATAAAATCAGCACTTCATCGCTCACGGTGTCCGGAGTCACGGACCTGTGATTGTTTGTGTGTGTATGTGTGTCTGTGCATGCATGTACTGTAGGTGTAGTGTGTGTGTGTGTGTGTGTGTGTGTGTCTAGGTGTTGTGAAGTGTATGCAAGTCCATGTCTTGCTAAATTCTTGGCCATGACTCTCTCTCTCTCTTTAAAGAGGATTTGAAACTTTGAGAGCCACAAAGTGGGTCAGTAACTTTGTCTCCTCTCCTCTTTTCTTATCTCCTCTCCTCTCCTCTCGTCTCCTCTCCTCTCTGGAATCTCCTTAGTTTGACTTTCAGTGATACAAAGCACCTGTAATGGTTAAAATGCTGTTTCCCTTCACTGCACCTCTGTACCTACCAAGAATTAAAATGTGGGGAAACACCAAATCCCTGTCATTGAGTTTTCCAAAAAAAACAACTAGTGCTCCCTGTTTTAAAAGGCGCGACGGTCCAACCTCTCGGTACGAATGTGTTTGTGACCCAGTTGAGTCTCTCTCCCTCTGTTGTGTGAGCGCTGATCCACAGATGCTCCTCCTCACTCACGACTCGCGTCAGATGGTATTACTCTCCTTTGTCCCTGCACGAGACGCCACAGCGAGGCAACGTGAGGACGACCCCGATCCTCCGAGATGTTTGTCAGCATCTCGCCAGCGTCACGGGTGACTCATTCTTGTTTGTCGTCACCGTTGACGACATGACGGTTCGCACTTCAATTAAATTAAATTGCTCCTGGTTTTAATCCTTCCATTGATGCAGAAGCAATGACACATTACTCTCTTCTTCCTATTCAGACCATGCGACATGAATCGCTCTACTGGCCACTTGTGGATGAGTGATTCAATAAGCTGATTAAACCCAATCAAACGACTCACTCTCACCCACGTCCTCTGATGCTGGATCAAGGTGCTGAGTCAGACAAACTACAGGTGACACTCGGTCACACACCCTAGTGACACATGTGATGATGAGGACGTGTGTTTGTAATGTGACTGAAGTTTCTAGTCTCTCTTTGCTCTGATCATTTTTATTACATATGCAGTGGATCCAGAAATACTTTCTCCAGCCACTGTCTGAGCTGAAATGCAGCTGAACTACTTTTTGTCCTCCGCTCTCCCACTTCCTTTATTCCTCCTTATCTCACTTTATGTAATCCTCCGCTCCTTCCCTGCTTCCTCTCTCCTCCTCCTCCTCATCCTCCTCCTATCTTTTCCACTCCACTTTTTTTGTTCCTCTCTCTCTTTCCATCACTCTTGTGCCCAGAAATGTTAAGTGACCCATCTGTGATAGCAAAAGGTACATTAAGCATTAGGGAGTTCCCCTCTGGCCCTCTGTGTGTGTGTGTGTGTGTGTGTGTGTGTGTGTGTGTGTGTGTGTGTGTGTGTGTTGGTGTGTGTGTGTGTGTGTGTGTGCGCGCGCGTGCGTGTTGTTAACAGATATCATCTGATGGACTCCTCCCAGGGGAGATTTCGGCCTGCTTGGCCAGTGAAATGCAGCCAATTGCTCTTCAGGCCGCGTTGGCAGCCAATCAAAAAGGAAAAGCTTGGTTATGATGACGGGTTTTGGGGCGTAGCACTTATATTGCACTTTGTTAATGTAAAGAAAAAGCATGTTGCATGTTATCCACATGACTCAACTGGTATCTTTTAGTCTTACTCTCAACTGGTTCCTTTCTGTTATGTGGTTAATGATGAGTGTGTGTGTTAGTGGATGTGAGCAGATTCTATCAGAGTGCACTCTCCCCGCCCACTGTGGCTTCAAAGGAACCGGTCGCCGTTTTTGGCAACATGCTGATTTGCTGGGATTGAGATCAATGTCATGTCTGAGACGGGGCATGGTTAGCAAAATCAAATCCTGTCAGCTCAAGACACTGGACAGATAGAAAAACTCTTCATCAATAAATAGTTCCAGGATGTATTTCCCCCTTAAACCCTAAATTGTCATCAGTCCATTTTTCTTTTATTTATACATTTTCATATTGAGTTTCAAGCAACTTACAGTCATAGAAAAGCTGACACAGATGCACTGAATAGACAAGAGCAGTGTAAGACTCAAACAGAATGACACAAGCACGTGGATAAAGCAGCATAGCAAAACAAAACATGGACAGACTACACAAAAAAACACAAACGGAACATAAACACCAGTTTACAGAGTAGTAAACTGTGTGAAGCAACCAAGAGTGTTAAACATTCCCTGCAGCTTGTATCTTATTTTGTCCAGTGTTAGAATGTGCATGACCTCACAAATCCATTTGCCAAAGGAGGGAGGGGGGATGAGTCTTCTTGCTGAGTTGGCCATGCTGATCAATTGTTCTCCTGTCAGGGTGCGATCCTCTGATGGTGCACCACAGAGTCCAGGAAAGGGGCGTGGCCAATTCTCCGACATGCAACCTCAGAATAAACCTTAAATACACAGGACCGGAGCAGTTGGGCTCTCGCTTCCCTCTTACTACAACACACAGACAGTTTATTGATTAAAAACCAAATCTTCTCCACACACTTGAAAAGGAAAAACAAGCCTGTTCCCCCCACACATGCTGGAACTCCTCCTTCAACACGTCCATACATCTTGGCTTTCTCCTCCATTTCACAGCCGGCTCTCACCTCTTCCTCTTCCTTCTCTCTTTTCCCCCACTCTCTCGCTCTCTGACATCCCCCCTCGCCTTCCCCTCATCTGTCTTCCTGCCACTCGATCCATCCATCGCTCCCGCCTGCCCCACTTTGTTTCATCCTCTTCAAAGTAGGTCTCTCGGTGTCGGTCCGTCGGTGGCAGTGGCGATGAATCACTGGCCAGCGTAGTTAGTGATGACTGTAACCGCTGACGGATGCATCTCTATTGGGGAAACTATCAGCACCATTATACAGTATTGATTTGCCCTCTCATAGTTGTGTCAGAGGAGTAGCTGGTAATATGATGGCGTGTGTTGTGTGTGACTAACCTTCTACCTGCTGATTCAAATGAAGAAAACTTCAATTAAAGCAAAACAAACTTAATGTAGACAGTACATCAAATATATTTTTGAACTCTACAATCATAAGAGAACAGCTCCTACGTTTAATTAGACAAATGTTCTTTTCACATCCTGGTGATTCTTAGTCTAACTTAACTATCCATGTTCTGGCTGTAGATTCATATTGAAAAAACAAATAGAAGACAGGTATTGATCCTCTCATCTTATATAACTTATATAACTTCACTTATTTCCTCAGTTGAATGTGGGCTTACAAAAACTTTCTCAAACATTCCACATATTGACTGTAGAGGCCCAGATACACCAGGTAAGAACTATTTACACAGATTTTGTGTAATTATAACATTAAATATAATAAATCTGTAACATTAATGCTGTGTAATTGGCATCGTTACACAAAGAAGGGGGTGATGTTACCACAAAGAAAAAAAGTCAACTCAACCTTTAATTTGGAACAAACGCTCATCACTGGTCGGGCCGATCGCTTCAACATCATAATATTTGCTGTGGGGTGGACCCGGCTAAGTGCCTCCATATTGTTCCTCAGTTAATGATCCTGTGTTCGTCTCCCTGTCGTCTCCGTCTTCTCTTTTTGTTCGGCTTGTAACTAACTGACGAAACTCCCTCACTCTAATGTAGTTCCTTTAAAAACGTGACAGGAAGATAATAATGATTCCCCACAGCGATGAGGAGGATGAAGGGTGTACGGCTTTACTAGACTCACACTCTAATTATCATTAGAATTAAAAGTTCAGTGTAGAAATCATTCAGCTGCAGCTTTTAAATTATTACCTGGTACTCAGTGTTATAGTTATAAGTCCCCCCTCCTCTATGTTAGGGGATGGGACATGGACCCATCAAATAATGGTTTCTGCCATTTTAAATAATTCTTAATACACTAATGTATCTTCATGTGTAATTTTTTCCACTAAGTTTGCTTTAAATTAGTTTTTTGATGCTTTAAAACTCGGTGAAACATCAAGATTGACAGTTGATGTCACCGTCGGGGACGCCATTCTCCAAAATGAACTCTCATTGATATCTTATAATTAAAAGTAACCGTACAGACTTCATATTTTTGAACCAAGACCTTTAATATTTGGAACAAGTTGTCTTGAATATAATGTTTGTGAGATTTACTAGTGTACAGCTGTGTTAACTCAGTGTGTCAGAGGCTTATGATCCTAATGTAAATGATGCGGGATTGGATTTGGCAGATACTCGTTATTAAAAGACTCTGATCAGCGCCAAGAAATATTGTCAGGACGTGACACATATTAAACGAGAGTGATCAAGTATATCTTTATATATAGTTATAGCAGAAACAGTGGGATTAGTGTGTGCGTCAGGGTGATCCCGGCTGTCAGAGGGTGTTCGACATCATGACTGTCAGCCGCTGGCGATGAGCAGTGGCACCATCCCACCCTAATTTCCCTCATGTCCCACTAGCACTCGTGCTGACTCACATCCCTTCCGCCTGTGTGCTCGGCTGCGTTACGACTCCATAAACGCAGGTCCAGGTGTTTTGTTGTGTGTAAATCGGGCCTTTGAGGCCTTTGATTTTCCTCGTTTGTTTTTTTTCCTGGTCAGTGGGTGTTCTTACATTCTGTTTGAGCCGAGGTTTATATTATGTTGTTTGTGTCTTTGGAGCGAACTCAGCGTGATGCACCAGCCCTCTGGCACAGATACACACACGCGCACGCGGCTTATAAATCTCTTTTATTTTTCGAGTAGAGAGGACGTGTGTGCGTGTGTGTGCAAACATCAATCTGTAGGTATTTATAAGTGTGTGTGTGTGTGTGTGTGTGTGTGAGATAATTGTGCCGTTTGTGTGTGAGAGAAACGATGCACGTGTGAACTGGGTGCCTCTACCCTTTGCATTATCTCTCCTAATAAACCTTAGATTACGTGTTCACGATGCCATCTCCCTACATCCTGTTACCTTGCACTGAACTCCCATCTTAAGCACTTCAAGTCTATAAAACCCTTTAAGGCTATGGAGTGCCTTCCATACAGGATTACTCCATTCAGTACTTTAGAAAGAAAACATGTTCCAACAAGTAATCCTGACAAAGAGATTTCCATGTTGAAATATTGCTTATGTATTCAATAAAGCGCCACCGCGTCGAGGATCAGGCTGTGCAGCGACTCCTAATTCAAAATTCTATTTTATTGTGATTAGCACCTTTACTCATCCAGTGGGATTTTGTCTCTCTCTTTCTTTCTCTCTCTCTTTCGTGTTCATTCAAAAGCCTGCTGAAGTGTGAGGTGGGACTGATAGTAAAATGCCAGAAACAGGCACCGAGGGAGTAGGAGGAGATAAGGATACAAAACAAGGAAGGGAGGAAGACCAGAATGAAAGGGGAGCAGAGGAGGAAAAGAAGGAGGCGTGAATAGAGGAGCTGGGAGAGAGGGAAAGGGATGAAATGAGAAATGGTGACAGCGACGACGCAGCGAATAATTATGATGGTTATGGCTGTTGAGGATATTCAGAGTGATGATAATTTTCATAATAAAAAAAAAACGTGTTATGACTGCGGAGGCCGTGATCGTGACCCCGACAATTTCATGTGCGAGCGACGGGTGCGAGGTGCACAGTGTCGTAACGACGCCGAGATAAATAACGAGCAGATTTGCAGAGGTCGACAGTGACGTGACGATTTGCGACCGCGTGTGACGAGTTCAAACAGGGGCCAGATTTTATCTTGCACATTTAAATCAAAGATAGGAAAATGAAGTGTGACGTTGTGTTTGCATAAATGCATTCGTTAATAACTCAACCGCCATGTGGTGGGGCTGACCCTCAGGATGGGGAACAATTTGTCACATCTGAATATAGTCCCAACATCCCAAAATAATAATTAGACACAAAATAAATCCAACAAGAATGGAACATTCTGGGAAATTGCATCAATTTAGACATCAAGCCACATTTTCACATGGCCGCTTGTTTTATTAACACGTTGTTTTCGGGCCACGTTGTTAAGTTGTACTCCCAACACTGATAAGAGCTGTTCCTGCTCAGGTGTAAGGTCGGCTCCCGGAGGAAGGCAGCAGAATATTGGCCTTATTAGAAGAGATGGCGAGTGGGTGGGAGAGGGCAAGATGGATAGAGGGAGGCGAGAAAAGACAGGGCCCCTGGATAGAGAGTTAACGAAAAGAAAGGAAGACACTGAGAGGAGGATGCTGGACTTATTAGAGAAGAGAGTGAGTGGGAGAAGAGGGCAAACGCAGAGAGACAACGATGGAGAGAGGGAGGAGGAGAGTGAGAGAGAGAGAGAGAGAGAGGGATGATGTTATTTTGTCAGTGTTTCCCCGTGGGGGCTCGGCTGCTTGTTAAAAAGTCCTGACAGAGGAAACGCAGCTACACACACACGCACACACACACACACACACACACACCACACACATACAACACACACACACACACACACACACACACACACACACACACACACACACACACACACACACGCACGCACACACGCACGCCAACAGACACTGCTCCTGTGTGATAAACTTAGGTCCCTCTCTCCGTCGGGGTGTGTTATCTGAAATGGACAAAAATATTCCTCTGTGACGTCAAATGCAGCCTCGTCTGATAATCTTCGAGTGTGTGTGTGTGTGTGTGTGTGTGTGTGTGTGTGTGTGTGTGTTGTGTGTGTGTGTGTGTTCTCTCCCATTGTGCGTGTGCAGCCTCCATCGCAGTTGAAAGCTACAGTTTCCCTGTAATTATCCAACACAATCCAACACAAACAAAGGATATATACCTCCCCCCCCCCCCCCTCTGTTCACACCAAGGAGTTTAAAGACAACCCTTCTCCACACACACACACACCCCACACAGACACACACATTTTCACAGCGCCGCCACAAGATCTCTTATTGTTTTAAAAAGACGCAGTAAAGAGCGACTAAGCTTCACACATTCATAACACTCTGACAGGCCCATTTACAGGGACGCAGTCAAATTACATAATGTGCCGTAAGTAAAAAGACACAACTGAAGCTACTTTGTTAGTAGAAAGCGTATTTCTCTCTCTCTGGTCGTTATGAGATTGAAAAGATAAGGAAGAGAAGCTCTTTCTGTTTAACTTGTTAAATTGTGTTGTGAGTCTCTAAGTGTTGTTAATACGTGCCTTTGCTGAGCAGCTCGAAATCAACTTTACAAATACATAGATTATATCAAAGTGCTTTACAGGCGATTGACTTACATAGGATGTTAAAAATGAATAAAAATTTGTTAAGTTACATTTACAGACTGATTTACACCAAAGCAATCAACAATAGAGAAGACAGCAATAAAAGAAAGATAATAAATTTACATTATCACACTAACCTTTTAGTAAAGCAACGTATAATAAAATAGAAAATGTATATAAATACTAAAAACCATACAGTTATAAAAAGGCCACATAAACTGACTGCCAGACGAAGTAGGTGTGTTTTTTAATTGACGTTACAATTGACTTCATAGAAGCTGTTTAAACTCGTCGTCACACGTCTGAGGTGAGGTCGTCTGCTCTGTGTTGTGTTCGGGCCTCGTAACGTTGTTATGGCTCCGTTACATCAGCCTGCCATTATCAAACTGGTTTTTTTTAAAGGGGACCATAAACCAATAGACTCAGAAGGGTTTTCTCAGTCAGCAGAGAAACATATGCTGCTTCAGCTGGAGAGAAAATACAATCACCGGGTTATGAGGTTTTCACGTGAACAGCAGGAAGCTGCTTGACTGTGACTCTGTTTGTCTGTTGGTGGGTTTTGGTTGTTTGATCGATCTTAACAAACTTTTCTGAATTTGTTCGGACTTTTATCGTTTAAACAACCACTGATATGATGTTAATGACCTTTTTTTTTTTCTTCGTGCAAATAATTCACGTTATTAATATTTTTCAAATGTGTATCAAACTTGTCAAGCTTTCACGTCGGCAACAGAATTTCCTCTGAGCAATATTGCGGATGGACACATGTCCTGAAACGGCTGAGAAATGTAGGTATTATTCAAAATATTAAAACAAAGATAACTCATGCAGCAGTGCGGTATCTCACCATATATGATTTTTTATGTCTTATCCTTTTAATTATGTTAAAATGTAAAATATTAACTTCCAGCACATTGGTCTTGCCAGTAGGGGAGATGAACGACTCACACAGAGGTTGCATTAAATCGCCTAAATTAGTGTTCACAAAAGATTTAGGAGTTATTAAAGTGCTGTGAATTAAACATCACAAGTTGATACCGTGAATACAGAAATGAATTTCTTCTTTCTACAAATGAAGTGTTGTAAGAGTCAGAAATCAGGCGACCTGCACTGACTGTGGATCAAGAAGACAGACGCACTTTGATATAATCTAATTAAATATTCTGATTTCAAAGAGTGCTGCACATTTTCCTTTCACTGAAATTCAAAATTGAAGTCTTCCTCCCCACCCTCATGAGACTCTCGCGTCTGGTGTCTCTGTCAATAGTTCTATATTTAAAAGTCTCTTGTTGTAAATAACACACAAAGTCTAATTGAGGCCTGTTTCCTAAATAGATGATCATATCGCTTCCTCCCACTGAAATCTTCTGTTTAATGATGTCGCGCTTGTTTGGCAAACACAAGGAACGAACCTCGGGAAGAAAACACAAATACGGCTCATTTCTTGAAGCTGCGCTTACTTCAGCAAAGTTTTCAACTTCCCTAATTGGCCGTCCTGCTGTTCTTTATTTCCTTAACCAAATACACAGGGGGGAGTAGAACCAAGTGGTGCCAGCATATAAGCTGACACACTTGTTTTACATTTGGAACTGGTGTTTATATTCTCTACACTCACCGGATCTGTTTGGCACCCGTCTATTTGATGATGTATCTGTGCCAATCCAAGCCCTGCAGACACGGAGATACTATAGAGATGTTTTTCTGGCCAAGCTGCAAAAAACATAAAGCCTCCACTATGTTTTGTGAAAAGGATTCAAAAAAAAAATAAAGCTTCGGGAGATTCTACATGCACATGTGAGGAGAGAAACAAGCTGGTGCCTCAGGAGTTTCCCCTCGAGTGTTTGTTTGTTTTCCCCCAAAAAACTCTTGATTTCTGCCTGAATGCAGAGAACAAACATTGGCCCAGCTCGGTGTTTTTCACTGAGAATCCTCATCTCTCGTGTCGGAATTCAACCTTTACTCGTGATCTCGAAGAAACAACTCCGACCATCATCTAACGTCTCACTGTTTTAGTCATGTTGAGTCATCACCTCTTGTAATTTGGCACCAAGGACTCAAAGATATGAGGAAATATTTGACTTTCCCCAAATGACAGAAAATACCTGTTTTGTAGAGTCATACAATGTGATACCAAATTCTATCCCTGGTGAGTTCTGCTACTGTTGTTTTCATGATTTCTTGTCGTGACATAATATTTGGCACACACCCATCCTCTGTCAGGTTATAGCTTCCACACAGTAATCACTTACTTTATCCTTCATACGAGACTTTTTAAATTTGTCCATGTTTTTGGCTGCAGACACTGTTTCCGGTGTGGTTTCCAAGGCGAGCGCTGCACGCTTGGCATTTTCAGTTTGTGTCCACAACAGACATTTCTCTCTCTTTTGTTTTGCCGCTGCTATTTTTAGGCCTGTCTGTTTATATTTAGTAAGCGGCCCCCGAGGATTTTTTGTATTTTTTTGTATTTTTTTTGTATCAGTGTTTCTCCTCCAGTGGACATGGCGGAGCTATCAGATTCAGCAGATAGTGATACGTGGATGAATATGACATATGACAAATATATGCAGGTTTGGACGGTCAGACCTTAATCTCTGTGAGCGTGTACCTCACAGACTAAACCCACAATTCACCAAGTGTGTGCATGTGTGTGTGCGCGTGTGTGTGTGTGTGTGAGAGAGCAAATTTTGTCTGTATGTGTTTGTGTCATCAGACCAGACAGTGCATGATGCTATCAGCAGCAGAGGATATGAGGACTACTATTTATAACTCCCCTCAATCTCAACTTAGCCACACTGTCCTGTTTGTTTATCTGCATCATTGGTGCTGGGTGTGTGTGTCTGTGTGTGTCTATGTGTGTGTTTCTGTGTGTTTCTGTGTGTGTGTGTGTGTGTGTGTGTGTGTGTGTGTGTGTGTGTGTGTGTGTGTGTGTGTGTGTGTGTGTGTGTGCAACAGAGTGGGAAATTTGAGAGTTGGGAGACTGTGAACATGACAGACAGAGCAAGGAGCAGAAGAGATGTGACGACAGACTGTGTGCGCATGTAAGTGTGTGTGTGTGTGTGCGTGTGTGTGTGTGTGTGTGTCTTTCTTTGTTTGTATGTGTGTCTGCCGCGAGCTTGAGGTGTGAGTGGAAAGCAGAGACATGTCACACTTGACAAGGGTGAAATGAGAGGATATGATTGGCTGTTTTCTGATGTCACGGATTGTGAGCCGTCCCAATTAGAAACAATCACACGCTGCTTAGTCACCATCAGTCTCCTCTTCACCGCTCTACCCATCGCTTCTCCTCTTCTCTCCCTCTCTGCCCCGCATCCAAATTCTCTCCCTCTTTGTCTCTAATTTCATGTCTCTACGGAACTTTTTTCTGTCTGCCACTCTCGGGCTAATTTGCTTCCTTTTAGTGTTTCCCTTGTTAAACACAAACACAAACACACAAACACACACACACACACACACACACACACACACACACACACACACGTCCCATCTGCTATTTTAGAATTTATTTACCATATCCATTCTTCCTTCGTGTCTTTCCCTTCCTCATTTATCCAAAAACGGTCAAAATTATATAAAAAAGAATGGATTGTGATTGACACATGTCAAATATCAATCATTATCAATGTGATAAAGACAGACACGCTCAAAAAATGGAAGTTGTACACGTACATATAACAGAATATGATTTTCTACATTCCTGTGGAAAGATTTTGGTCCTTGTCCCTCAGTAGGAGAGCAGGACGTTTTATTCAGAGCTCGTCCTCAGAGTCTTGTCCTCAGGAGTCGGCTCTGGTCTGAGGATCCTGGGTTAGGTCAACCCAAAGAGCCGAGCTTTGAGGGAACACACCGAGGCCTAACTCGCCATGTTCTCACTCTAAGTAGTGTTAGCGATCATGCACTTGCATAAAATGAGGATATTGAGCACGGCCTCGTCCAAATCTCCTCAGTCCAGTTGGGCTCTGTTGTTGTTTGATATGCTGAGCCGCAGTGAAAATAAAGAGACGTGGGCTTGGCCGGCACAAGTGAGCGCCGGCACGCGCCCAGAATCATTTGAGACCAGAAAAGAGGGAATGTTTTGGTGAAAGGGAGATCTCTGTTTTGGTCTGTGGTAAATCTTGGCTTCCTGCCCGGAGCTTGAGTCCTTTCAGACAAAACACACACACACACACAACATACTGGCAAAGTACTTGTAGATCAGTCAGAACCAGTAGTAGCTTGTGCTATATTCATCGTGCATTAATGTTGCCTTCAGCGTCAATTTATTCTCATAGTAGAATAAAAATAAGGAGAAATGTTGGGAAATAACCAATTAAATCAAATCTTACTGCAAAAGTTAACAATTGAACAGACATCACTGTGATCAGACTACCTAAAATAACAGAAATCATCTTTTGAGAAAAAATATTTATATGCATATTTGGACTTTTTAGTTTGGTGCATGTCCCATCCACTAACATGGAGCATGCAGGATATATGGCAATGGGGAAAATACACATATTAAGCATCAGAAGGCTAAACAAACAAAAAACTATGAATGAATTCCAAGAAAACATTTATTACACATGTGAGCAAACTGGTTTCTCAACAGTTTGCAGGTGCAGACGTCAGTAAATATCTGAAATGAAATAAAATAAAATGCATACAGCACACAGTTATTATTCCCTCCAGCGTATTTGATGCATCCCCCGGTCGCCCAGTGCTCTTTGTGGCCCCGTGCTGGTCACAGAGCTCTGGAGATTGGAGCAAAGTGTGGGATTATCGGCCGCTGCTGTGATGAAGACAGGAAGTGACATGTCTTATAGCATGGCCTCCCCCCTGCCCCCCCCCCCCCCCCCCCCCCGTGCTCTGGCATTGCTGCAGTTTGTTCCCCATTAGAACACACACACACACACACACACACACACACACACACACACACACACACACACACAACAAGGCTGCAGAAGGAGCCTCTGAAGAGCACTTGAGTCTGAGTATCGAATCAGCCAACCTCGCATACAGATACAATACCATTAAAGAGCACTCAAGAGTCTTGATATAGGAGGAAAAACGATGTGCGCTCGCTCACTTACACACACACACACACACACGAATAATGCAAACAGTGAATAACCACATTATTCAGAGGCTATCAACACAGTGGGGGACGAAATGCCAGGTCATGCATGTGGAGATGAAATTACATACAGCGCACTGATACGGTTGCAAATACCGTCCACCACTACTTCCAGTCCCTGCTTTCTACTTGTATGTATTCTCATCCCCCCCCCCGATGCTCTCCTCACTCAGTTGTTAGACCTACTCCGAGTCTCAGAAGTGGAAATCTGTCTTCAGCAAAATGGCTGTGAAATAAGAAACTAGTAGACGAACTGGTATGAAACCGAACAAAATAAAAAGAGGAACGTATATTGAAATGAGATGGATTGGTTGGAAAGTTTCATAAACTTTTGTCGGCTCAGTTTGAAACATTAATTTCATTCACAACCTTGTGCATTTCTTCATCTTCATAGACCATCGACTGCAAATAAAAACGTACGACTTGATGCATCTCGAGCGCCACATGGTGGCTGGCGGCAATATAGGTCTGAAATCCTGCCTCCTCCATGTTACTGGATAGGACTTGGACTAAAGTGAAATGGTTACAGTAGAAATGTTGTGCGTCTGTATATACAGCCTGTGTTATAGAATCATAATACGCAGACAGCAGAAAGATGTTTCTACGCAGACTCTTCAGTGAAACGTGTGTGTGTCTGTGGTGTGTGTGTGCGCTCATGAGGGTTAGTGTATGTCAGTGCTTCTGCTGATTTTCGAGAGCAGGTGTCATCTGACAAAGTGACACTGGGGCAGAATCTTCGTTTGTCTCTTATCTCGAGTTCCGACCTTTTGTTCCGTGTCTCATCGCCCTTATTTTAGCTGCCAGGATGCAACCTCACACGTACACACAGGTGCACACACAGGTGCACACACACACACAGACACACACACTTACACACGTCTTCAGGTCTATCATAATTAGAGTGCCAAAGACAAGTGGTGTCAAGATAAGCCATGCGTGAACTCTTTGACATTTCGAGGGAACACACACACACACACACACACACACAAACACACAAACACACAAACAGATCACGCGACAAACAACCGAAGACAAGACAAAGCTCTCTCTGTATTGATGCTAAATGCTTTTTGCGCCCTCACTATCTTTTGTCTCATCTCACCTCATCCAATAGGCCGCAGCATAATGACTCATTTAAAACAAATCATCCTACATAAATGAATGGAGTTAATTTGTCCACCTGTAATAGCACTTGTCTGCTCTGTCCAAGCCAATGTCTCCGTGTGGCTGAATTAAGAGGCAAATGATTGCGAGTCAGGTTTAATGGAGCGGATATGAGTAACTCAGAGTGAATGAAACCCCAGAACCAGGCCCACAGAGTTCTGCGGCTCTGCCTGTACTGCACCAATCCAATTTGGGCTTAATTGAATTGTTCTGAGGCCCCTCATCCATATATTCCTTCCACGGGATGCTCATTACTCTGGATCTGTGTGTGTGTGACAGAGGGAGAGAGACAGTCTGCATACTCATGATGTGCCAAATGTGAAGTGCTCCGTTGTAGATTGATATTTCTCAGATGCTGTTTGAATTAGACAAAAAAAAAATAAAAGAACACCAAAAGAATGTGTAACTAATTCTCTGCGCCTCCTGTTCTCCTTTGTCAGGACGTGAAGTCGACGTTCTTCCAGTTCGGCGCCTCCATCCAGCAGGAGGCTCTGCTGATGCTGAACATTATGGAGGAGTACGACTGGCACATCTTCTCCATCGTCACGTCGAAGTTCCCCGGCTACCAGGAGTTCATCAACATCCTGAAAACGACCGTGGACAACAGGTAGGATCAGTCACCTTTCACCGCTCTACACATCCTCACTGTCTTACTGTAATTTCTACCTATCTGATTATTATTGAAGTGCATTAAAGTCACCAACAAGAAGTTGACTCAAGAAGTGCTGTACTAAAGATGGACAGCCAAAGCGGCTCTATCGCCACCAGGTGGCTGACTGCAGTATAGGCCCTAAACCCTGTTCCCTCTATGTTAGTGGATGGGACATGGACCAAAGTAAAAAGTCAAAGTTAATGTCAAATGCTCCATTGGACACATTCAAATTGAGCGTATCACCAATATATCAATGTGTTTAGATAGTTATCACAGTATTTTATAAAATGCAATTTCAAGAAAAAACACATGATACATGAACTAAATAATCAACTGTTGTGCAACAGAAAGAGTAAAACTCAGCTGGAATCACTGTCAACACACACAGAGTGTAGATTGTGTTGAGAATAAACAGCCATAACAGAGGAAGGATGAAGTACACAGGCTGAAAATCACCTTTCACTAGCAGCAGTGTGCAGGAAGAAAAACTGAAGATAACAAGACCTGTAGGTATGTTTCATGAAGAGTTACTATTCCAGGCGTTTCTCCAAGTCCGCTCCTCTATTTCATCTGTAATCTTCTCCATTATCACTGCAAATTTCCCCGGAGAATGGACAAGTTTACTTTTTTTCGGCAGAATTACCGCAAGCGATGTTCTGGCCTTGTGTTTTTCCTCCTGCCGCTCTCGTTCAGTGTGTAGACAGAAAGCCTGAGAGGCCCAGCGTTCTCCAAATGAACGCTGTGTGCAGCTCGGCCGTGTGCTGCACCATTAGGTCATTCTGACTGATGTGTTAGTTCTCCCCACAGAGAAAAAGAAAAAAGAACAGCGAGCCATAATTTGTGTCCGAAAAATGTCAAAGGAATGAAACACGTGCAGCGACGTGGAGGCGCTGGTAAAGGTTGGTGCCGGCACTTGTGATATATAGAAACCCGGCTGAGGACGGTCGTTTCCATTAGCAGTTACTCTTTATGTCAAACCAGGCCGCGCTTCAAAAAACCCACAGCTCGTCTGAATCTGGTGACGCTTAAACAGTATTAATTATACTCGAGCGGCAACACATTGTTAAACGGTTAATTAAATAAGATTAGAGGAATTTGTTCCTCTTACAATAATTCTTAATATTTGGAAACTAGGAAGCGCGAGCTGCAAGTTCACATCAGCCTCCACTTCATCACACGTATGTACATATAAATTAGAATAAGTGTGTGACCTCGATGTTGATATAGTATTCAACAATTTATACAACCACGTTAAGCGTTTGTCGATTTGTGGTAAGCTGGTTCAAACTGACTGGGTCATGGAGAGTTGGACAGTTTGAACTCCCATCATTCACAGCAGAGTATTTCCCCAGTCAGCTAATTGAGTAAAGGCTGTTGTGACATGTTAATACCTGTGTTTCTTACTGAATTCATTTCCTGAACCACCTCTCGAACACACCACTGTTGCTTCTCTGCCGTTCTCTCTGAGTATCACTGTCTCGATTTACTAGTTGTGTCATGTGGGACCACAGACCATCATCCCTTTGGACAGCAGGAAGCGGACAAGTCCCAGATGCCTCTCCCGTTACACCACCTGTCTATTGTTGGGTTCTTACATGATGTTTAACTGCTCCTGATGTGACTGCACGTCCGTCTTTGTCCCTCACTCCGCCACGAAGGCCCCGTGCCGCCCAGTTTATGACATCTCATGTTCTTTAATTACTAACATAACGGCCATTTCCTCTGCCTCCGCTGCTCTTTAGTCCACTAAACTGGCTGCTGCTGGATATTATCACTCTGGACATTGTGAAAAAAGCACAGTCAGTCCCACCGGATGACAAAGATCCTCTGCAAATGCTTTATCTGCTTAATGAGCACTTATTTTTCTCACAGTGTGCCCACTCCAGCTAACTGGCCACAGAAGCAGATTAAAACTCTCGTCAGCCACGTGCTTGAGCCAATGCAATATTAGCGAGACTGTTTTTTTTGTGTGTTCAAAAGACGAGTCGGAAGCTCAAAGTTTCAGCTTCTATGTCGATGACAGCGCTGTTTTCTGATGAGTGTTGTCTCCTCTTAGCAAAGTGACCACAGGCTCTGCTCCGGCCCCTCCCACATTAACAAGCCACTGTTTGTTCTTTAGCTGCTGAGCATCTTTGTACAGGACCAGCTTTAGCATTTGCATTCCCATTTAGCCTTAATGTGATTCCCCTGACAATAAGCACTTTACATCTATTAGTATTCATGTCGCACTTAACAATGATATTAATTGTAATGGATAATGATGTGCTCTTGTCAGCACCTCTGCCAAGGTAATAGTCTATTAGTCAAATATTAACATTTCACTCCATGTCCTCTTTATCCTTGCTTCAGTTTTGTGGGGTGGGACCTGCAGAACATCATCACCTTGGACGCGGTGGAGGAAGACAGTCGGTCTCAGATCATGCTGAAGAAGGTCCAGTCTCCTGTGGTCCTGCTCTACTGCTCCAAGGACGAGGCGGTCATCATCCTGGACGAGGCCCGCTCCCTGGGCCTCACCGGATTTGGATACATCTGGATTGTGCCGTCGCTCACCACCGGGAACCCAGACATAACGCCCGAAGACTTCCCGTCGGGGATGATTTCGGTGTCGTACGACGACTGGGACTACCCGCTGGAGGCGCGGGTTCGCGACGGTTTAGGGATCATAACGTCGGCAGCGGCAGCCATGTTGGAGGAGTACGGCGACATCCCCGAAGCCAAAACGTCCTGTTACGGCCCGATGGAGAAGACGTCCAAGCTGCCGCCCAGCGCACTACACAAGTAAGTAAAGAAGGAGTGTGTGGGTGTGACGATAACTAATGGGAAAGGCAGCGAGCAATGGGTCTTTATAAAGGAGAGAAATTATGAACAGCAGTGTAATAATTGTTTTGTGTACTCTCATAAGAGAGTAGGTGTATTAATGGGCATGGATTGCGTGTGTGTGTGCATGTGTGTGTGTGCCAGAGTGTGTTTGTTTGCACCCTCGTCCTCGGTAATTGGAGACTTCCACCACGTTAGCAAGGATTGAGACTAAAGAACGATACAATTACTGGATGAGAGACCAGAGCATTGAGAGTCGGAGCCAAGAGAGCAGAGGAAGTGTAGAAGTGTGGGAGGAGGAAGGGAAGGAAACATGTGAATGGAAGTTGAGGAACAAGTTTGTGATTTGGGCAGTAAAGGACGAGGGAAAGGGAGAATTGAGACGGGGGGCTACCAATGAATGCTCTCCAAAATTGAAGAGCTCCTTGATGAGTCCTTCTGTTCCTCTCCTCATGTATTCCTCCGTCTCTCATTCACTCTCTCACTCCTCATCACGCGCCCCGCTCCCCAGCAGCCAGTGGGAGATGTTGCAGGTCCTGCCAGCTCTGGCAGGTCTGGCTCTCCATCTGGCAGAGGAAGGGAAGCACAGCAACACACAACCTGTGTTTACATCCCAATATTGTTCATTTTTTCATTTTATTTAATAATGATGTGTGAAATTGGAATTCTTCGGTGTAAATGAGTCATTCCGATTCCAAGACGCATTTCCAAAAAACACACGAGGCAAAATTCAGAAACGTTTTCCCATCTCCAATGTGCTTTATTTTACAATTAGGATGGTTTCACTAGAAAATGATTGAGAAGAACAGAACCACTGAAGGTAGTTCTGTTCTATGGATGTGCTTTGGTATTTAACAGTTGCCACATCATTTGGCAAACAAGGTACGTTTACTATACGTGGTATAAAATTGGGAATCGATTTAGTGTGGAACAAAGAAATCTTGTTAATTTGCTTTACTACTAAAAGAATAAATAGCGTTTTCTCAAAGGTTCACATACCTTCGGTCAGACGACAATATCTCAGAGGATGAGAGGCTGAGAGTAAAAGACCGAGGAGCCGACAGAGAGAAAGAGGAAAACATTGAGACAGTGAGAGATTAATAATGAATCAGGTGCATTTCGAGCACTCTGCATTAGTGTAACAACAATAATATCATTTAGATTGAATTAATCTCCGCTAAACTAATATCAGCTTTGGAATTCAAGATGGAAGTCCAACATTTCCCTCTGAGGTCAGTTTCCAGCGACTGTCTATAAATTTTAACTGGTCTAATACGTTTTCATGTAATTGGTCAATAAATCAAAAGTCCTTTGGCTCATGTGTCCCAACATTACGTCACCGGTTTCTTCTCTGGCTCCTGAGATACTTTGCATCAGTATTGAAGATGGTTTTAGTCTGAACCTCCCTCGGGCTTTCAATCAATTTTAATTTGGGTTTTTGCAGAAACAAAATGCACCGTGCACCGTGCGTGGGTAGTTCAGGAAGCCTGGGAGATCCTGGGACTCTGCCCGTTTGGAGAGGTTAGAATCGCAGCAGTCACTCAACTAACTGGCTTTGTTCAGCAACATTTATGAGCTCCCATTAGTAAATGATGGTTATAATGTGCAGAGTATGACTGATTGCATCTTTAAAAATGTTAAATACCACATCCACTCTGATATAACTCGTGTGTTGTCGCAGGTAAACCAAAAGAGAATTACCAAATATCCCGAGCCAGCTGACTTTGTTCCCAGCATGCTCTGCTGCCCCAGGTTGTTACCCAGGTGACGAGTTGCCACAGATGGCTGTTTTGTGGGTGAGAAAGCTCAGCCAATAGGGCTTCGGGAGCAGGACACGAGGAACACGATTGGTCAGGGCTGGGTCGGGGCGACGGGCCAGTGTGGGTTGTTAGACCATCGACGGCTGTCAGGGGAGATATGAGAACATGCCAGCGTGCGCACACCCACGCACGGGGACAGAGGTGGGCAGATGGGCCGCATGTACAAATGTACAGCACCCCGTGTGACATATCACATCACTGACAAAGTGTCACAGTATTTTATTCTCGCCTTCTCTCCGCTTCTTATGTTGATAAACTGCCAAACTGCATCATCCTCTAAACAGTCGCCGAGCATTCTGTTTGAAATGTATGAGTTTCTCTGCTCGAACACCTCAACCGCGATTCGTGACAACAATTTGATTTGCAGTGGATGCCGCTTCCGTCCTTGAGGAAGCCAGGAAACTGTCGCAGCAGAACAAAAGTTATTTTGATGAGAATAATATTAAAAGTCGGTGCTGAAATCACAGAAAAAGTCTCTAGTCCCTGTGACTGGTGCCGTGCAGTGTGGGCCCGCAGTGAAGCTCCACCTCACTCACTTTGCCCGTGACGGCTCTGATGATAAATCCACTGCGACACATCCAAGATAAATATGTTTTGCAGAGTGATAGAAAAATTAAATTAAATAAAAAACAGGGAGACAAATGACCAACTAAGAGCAGTGGCCAGTGCAGCAATAAGACCAAGTGACAGGAAGTGCTCCACATAAAATATGGCACGTGTGTGTGTGTGTGTGTGTGTGTGTGTGTGTGTGTGTGTGTGTGTGTGTGTGTGTGTGTGTGTGTCTGTGCTGGAAAACAAGAGAAATACGCCCCCCCCTCGAGTGAATGTTCTGTCATGACCGATTTACAGTGTACTTCTCACCTTGCAGTGGTGAACAGCGCGCCTTAAAAGACTTAAGCACTTATTTATGTGTGTGTGTGTGTGTGTACATGCGTGTGTGTACATGTGTGAGGTTGTTCTGACAGGTAATTTCAGGATCTGCAGCCCTGATATACGAGGGTCAGAACTCAGGACCCACACACATACACATATCACACACTACTACATATACTGTACTGAGTCCTGGAGCAGATGTCATGTGGGCTGTGCAAAGACATGAGAATATAGGAGATGTGTCAAATGTGCACAAATTGAATAATATTTTATAGGATTCAATTAAACTGTGTAGAGTAGTGTGTAAAAGATAAGTAAGTAAATTATAAAACTCAAGTTGTGTTCATATGTTTTTACAAAACTGCTTCAAAAGAGTTAGAGGCATAAGCTTTCAATATCTGTTGGGTGAAAAAAACGTATACATATTACATTATTGCATGACTACCTGTTTCTACTATGTGTGTGTGTGTGTGTGTGTGTGTGTGTGTGTGTGTGTGTGTGTGTGTGTGTGTGTGTGTGCAGTCGATGTGATTTGTGAGAAATGCCTTTATATGTGTGTTTGACTACTTGGGGAATACACTTATACACGGTCACCTATGGAGACGGAGATGAAGTCCCCCCCAGTGTGAACAACCGTATATGTAATTTTTCCTTCTCCTGAAATACAGTGGTAAAGGTTGTATAGTACGTTCGTCGTCAAGGTTACAATAACAAATGCAAAAAGTGTTTGCAGGGCCTTGAAATAATCTGTCTCTGAATGTTATTTGTGTATACAGGAATATGGATAACCAGGTTTTCCTGCTCCATGTAAGCAACATATCCCGACTATAATCAAAAATACGATAAAATAGGATTCTATATGTAAAGTACACTGTCTGTGTTGAAACTAATCACACGCAAAGAAACTAGGAGTAACAAAGTACTGTAGCTTTACTGTAACACAACCAAGTCTGTTTGAGTATCAGAAACCTCTCTTCTCTCTTGTCAGCTTAAGAATCAGTTTATCGTGCAGGCAACAGTTAGTTTGACATTTAAATAAGTGGATGACAGATGTTGGTCTGTGTGTGAGTAAACAAAAACCTTTTGTATTATGTTCTCATGAAGATGTGAATGAAGCCTGATAAAACAGTCCTGGGGGATAATAAGGAGTTTGGAGAACAGCAGTGAGGATGGAAAGAGAAGTGGGACAATCTAAAAGAGATCTTTTCTCTGTCCGTAAAGTACAGTAGATCTTCGCATTCACACATGAACGCAGCAGGGAAAAGCTCGGGTCGGACTCGTTCACTAAATCCAAGGAATGCACATGATGTGGTGTTCGAGCGTTACACACTTCTAAAGTCATTTTTACAGGACAAGAGATATGAAAAGGTCAGAGTCTGCTCTCTTGGGCAGAGCAGGTGTCCATGGTGTGTTCACGCAGCAGCAACAGTGTATGATTGACATCTTCCTGAGAGATAAACAACCATCAAGTTGCTTTTAGGTTTGAATGCGCGTATAGAGACAGGAGGGAGCAATGTGAACTGCTGCAAATCCCAGAGCACGAGATGATTATTAATTTTTCATCAGAAGGGAAGGGGATGTTAAAAAGGTGCGCCGGGTGTCGTGCAGTCATTTCTGTTCTGAAATTGTGTTGCTGAAAAAAAATACATGGTTCTGAAACTGAGCTACAGCGTAAAAGGAGCCTGAGCCAACACACACACACACACACACACACACACACACACACACACACACACACACACACACACAATATTTTGTGCAACAAAAGAAATCCTGCTGAGGTAGCTGTGTGGACATGTGTTGCATTTTTTTGGTGCAAACGCAAGCTTGGAAAAGACGAAAGGTAATTGGTGGCATTAATCTTGTGCTGCCGTAACCCAAACAAACACTGACCACACACACACACACACACACACACACACACACACACACACACACACACACACACACACACACACACACACACACACCAGGAGGGGCAGACACACTGCTAAGCTGGCATCTATATCATCTTGTACAGTCATCATTCAAGCCACAGCTGAACACATGCCACCTGAGGCTCAGTGTGTGTGTGTTTTCACTTCCCACCCTCGGCTACTCTTTAAAAATCTAAATCAGCACCATCATCTTTTTAAAAGGACACCCCCCCCCCCCCCCCCCCCCACCCACCCTGTGTGTCTCACAGCCTCAGCGTGTGTGAGAACTCAATAGATCACGAAGCGCTCTGACATTACACATCATTGCCTCGACTGGTCCTTGTCTTGACGGAGGATTAATGTCTCTATTCTTGACGCTCACACAGCGTTAAAGCTCATCTCACCCTCTTCGTGGGGACCCTGCAGTGAAACACCCCCCCTCTCCTCAGACAAGATGCACAGTTCTTATCACAAAGTACCATGTAATTAGAGGAACTTGGAATAAGTGAGCACTTGAGACGCGGCGTCTTTCTGTGTCGAGAGCGAGTTGACAGGGCAGGAGGCTGCTGTGTCGAGAGAAGACGGCTGGTCGGCGTGAAATAAAAAAAACGATGGAGTACATTTAAAATAAAAAAATAAAAAGTCACTGTCTTTTTATTATTTACACCATTAACATTCTGTCGGCGCTCAGCAGAGGAGGATTAAGATGGCAGAGCAAACGGAGAGCGTTTGGCTTTGGCTGCTGTAATGCAGCGTGTGTGTGTGTGTGTGTGTGTGTGTGTGTGTCTGTGTGTGTGTGTGTGTGTGTGTGCTGCAGTGAATGTGTAGCGCTGGTTAACTCTGTGCTGCAGTGGCCCCTCCTTCCCTCATTCCCATCGCACCCCCCCTTTTGCCCAAAATAAGAGGAAAGAAGGAGGAAAAAATAACACAGAGGATATTTTTATCCCAACTCTGTCGAGGCTTAGCTCTCTGCCCCCCCCCCTCGTCATACTCCCCTCTCTCTCCTTTCTCTTATCTTTATGCTTTCAATCACTCTTTTTTTTTTTAGGTGTCCCCTTTTCTCCACTGTCTGCTCGCCTCTCCCTCAAACCCCCCCACCCCCCACCTCCACCCTAATGAATAGAGAGATTACTGATATAATGGAGGCTGGGAAGTGAGAGAAATTGGATTGCTGTACTGTGATGTCAGTGCTACAGGGGAGAGGAAACATTACGTGGAGTATTATTGAGGAGTGCAAAGTAATAAGTGTGTGTGTGTGTGTGTGTGTGTGTGTGTGTGTGTGTGTGTGTGTGTGTGTGTGTGTGTGTGTGTGTGTGTGTGTGTGTGACGATGTTCATTCAGGGTTGTTTTGGGTCATCCTCCTGCATACACACTCCAGTCTGTGACAGTATCCTAGCAACGCCCATCTCAGGTCCACCTGTTTGGTGGGCGTCGGCCCAAACCTACTGGCGGGGACACACACACACACACACACACACAGATACACACACACACACACACACACAATCTGCCCGTCCTGTCTGCTTCCTGTCCTCGCTCACAAACACAAATTTCAGGACTGTAATAATCTTCCACTCACATAAACAGAGTAACACATCCAAATGGTATTGATCCCAGCGCCTCTTTCTCTGCTGCACTGGGTTCAGCTTTGCCTCCCCTGTCCAATCAAATGGCTTAATACTACCTTGGTCGCTCGCAGGCCAATCAGATCATTTTAATCGCATCGCTGGCTATAGGTTCATCTGAGTGTGTGAGTGTCGCCAGCAGCAATTTAAAGGAACATGTCGGTATCTTACACTTTTATTATGCACTTTATAATTGGCTCAAGTGTGGTCATCTGTTTATAATTGCTTTTTTAATGAATCCATGGTAAATTTTTTGCCGATCATGTTCTTGTTAATGATATTCATGGCATTAAAGTAGCTTTAGGTGCTTTTATATGTAAAAGAGACAAAAGAGAGAAGATCTACATTTACCTATAAACTGATTTATTACCAATCAAGGATTTTGATTTATTCAAACTTTGGCAGGGAATCATACACATCACACACAATAATAAAGGGAAGTTATACACTTCAAAGTTCACCTCCGTCGCCACGCAACCCCCGACAACGGAGAAGGAAGTGGACGAGAAGAGTCGGCGTCTCCAGCGTGTTGTACATCCGCTGACAGAGGGAGTGAGGGAGACAGTGGGGAGGGACGGCCATGATTAATGTGGAGGCTGTGTAGACCCAAGAATATCTTCCCACTCCCCTCCATCTTAGCTAATGTGACCTGCCATATGGGTCACTCGTTACTGTGTGTGTGTGTGTGTGTGTGGTGTTAGTGTGGACTGCTGGCTACTGTTTATGCTCACTTTCTCTTTTCAGTAGTAATACTCCGATTTTAAGGAGTTTCAGGTACTTACAGGTTAAACTAGACACACACACACACAGAGCTTTTTTCAGGGTTTTGCTTTGACTCTTCTGTCCAGATGCTTTTTCATTTCTGGAATCTAATCATAACCCAGTCCGTGCATGTGAGTCAAATATGACTATAATTTTCAGCACAAAAGAGCCTGTTCGGATATTTCAGGATGTTTTCTCATGCTAATTTAATTCAATATCCTTTTTCCTCTCCTCCTTTCATTTCTCTCCTTTTCTCACTCTCGGATTATTCCACATTCCCTTCCCCCTTTGTTCTTTCTCATCTACGTCTTATCTCCCCCCTTCCTCCTCTTCCTCCTCCTCTTCCTCCCTCTCGCCTGTCTCTCTCAGGTACATGATGAATGTGACATGGGACGGCAGAGACTTGTCGTTTACAGAGGACGGCTACCAGGAATTCCCAAAGCTGGTGGTGATTGTTCTCAACAAGGAAAGGGAGTGGGAGAAGGTAGGCGTTTTGCATACGGTGTTTGTCTGGCTGATGTGTAAGAATAACCACATGTGTTCTTCAGGGGGAAGAACGTATCACCGAGGACACAGAGCTTACATCCGCTGTGATTTTTATTTTACACACATTCATCTATGGACTTTTCTTTTGCTGCTTTTAGGTCTAATCATCATTATGCAAATTAAAATGGGGTTTACCATTCTGTACCATACCCACAAATAGGCAAACAACATTTATAACAATAAAGGGCCGATCAGAAAAAAGAAAATGTAAAAAAATACGTCAGTGAGTAAATAAAATGGGAAATTTAGGTGTTTTCTAATACACCCGACCGAGCCCGAGACACAACCGACCGAGCCTGACCTGAACCCGACATTCTCTCTTTTTCGTGTCCGAACTAGACCCAAGCCCGATGTTTTTCCAGATTCCAGGTACATGCAACGTACAAATTCAAGTAGCTGGCCCAGCCAACGAAACTGAATCCGATCCAAATCCGAATATCATTTCAAAACTTGTGTCCGAACCCGGCCTGACCTCGGCACAGGTCAGGTGTTCACCCTCCAGTTTGGTTGTATGATTCTGTCGCATTTGGTTAATACTGCAGTTTCTATACCGATACATCTGTTTACGATATAGACTGATAATACCGAACTACATGTGCTGGTCGAACACAAGATTGTTTTGTCTTTCTCCGTTTCCTGACTGACACAATTTTATTCCCTTAACCAAAAGGCTTCCCTATGCATGGCAAGCAAGGATCTGGGTCGGTAGCAGCAACGGTCATTGTGACTAAACCGATAAAACATTGCTAAGATTGATAAGACATGTTCTCTGAGATAACACAACCAGCAAGAAAGACGGAAAGACCAGAATTGAAAATGATGATGATTACCGGCATGCTCAGATTTCTACGTGAGAAAAGTTTCGGTGAAGAATTGCCAGAGGAGTTTTTCCTTGCTGTTGTAATGGACTTTAAATGGCAGCCATGCATCTCTGCACCTACACCTGGCTGCGCCGCGCAGGATTAAACACCTCGTATTCAATCCTCATATTCACTGCCCCTAATAGCTAATAGCTCAGTGGATGACAAGCTAGAGGGAAGAGTAGCAAAAGAGAGAGGTGTGGCCAAAGAAAGGATTTGGATAAGGAAGTAAGAGAGATGTGTGTTGTCTTTTTTTGTCTTTTACACCTCCACAGCTTTTTGTCTCCTCCTCTCATAACATCTCTCGCCTCACGTCTCTCTTCTTCCTCTTCCCCGTCTTCTTTTGCTTCCTCTGTCCGCCTCCATCTTTTCATCCACACCTCCCCCCCCCCCCCCCCCCCCCCTCATCCCTTCTCTATCATGTCTCTGCCAAGGCCAGATAATCTGTGCACTCTGCCTGTCTTTAGCTGTGATTGCTGTTGTGGTCTCTGATAGCAACTCAAACAACAGTTAATCAAAACCTGAGACCTCCATTATTGGGGTGGCAAGGGATCACTGCTCCTGCTTGTGTGTGTGTGTGTGTATGTGTGTGTGTGTGTGTGTGTGTGTGTGTGTGTGTGTGTGAGTGTGTGCGCGTGTGCGTGTGTGTGTGTGTGTGCGTGTGTGCGTGTGTGTGCGTGTGTGCGCGTGTGTGCGCGTGTGTGTGTGTGTGTGTGTGTGTGTGTGTGTGTGTTTGCTTACCCTTTCACACTGGTTATTGACAGAAACACTATTCAGGAGACGTGTGCTTCGACCAATCGGATTTTTATTCAGGTCACATCGGTGTGTGTGTGTGTTACAGTATTCGGTTTTGCGCAATCCGCACAGTCTCCACCCAATCTTTGAGACTAGCTATTTCATATTTCATACTGACACACAACCACACTCACACAACCACACTCACACACACACACACACACACAAAAGACCCTTTGTTGGCATGTGGAGGGAAGCTAGTGTGTTGTTGTAAACAGAAAGGCTGTGAAATTGATCAGTACCACTTCACCGCGGTGCAGAGAAAGACACTGAAGGCAAGAGAGACACAGAGACCCAAAGTGGAAATATAATTGGGAGCTTCTCTCTCTCTCTCTCTCTGTCTCTCTCTCCTCTGTCAGTCTGGTGCAGCCGTCCCACCCATGCACCAGAAATCAGCGGCGTGCACACACTCACACAGAGAAAGAAAGAAAGAGAGAGAGAGAGACTTCCATGACGATCAAGAGATAAAAATTCAGTAACTGCACTAAAATATGGATATGTACTAAAAATATAAAATGTGTCCCCCCGGGGCACAGGAGAGACAGAAGAGACGGCGAGAGGAGAGAGCAGTATGGAGCGATACCGAGGCGAGCGAGCGAGCGAGCGATAGAGACAGATGGGCTGAGATAGTGGGAGCAAATGAGTGCGAGAAAAGGAAGACGGGGAGAGAGAGGGAACCGGAGGAAGAGAGAGGTGGAGCTGAGCTACCACCATGTGTGTGTGTTCCTCTTTCTCACCCACCCACTACAGGTGTTTAGCGCTTTTCAAAGCATCTACACCTGCTGTTCTCCACAGCACAGACATGCAGGGGTTTTTTTTAAGTTTTGGAAAAGGACCACCTCTCTACACCTGTTTTTTCAGGATTACGTAACCGCAAGTCTATTACGGTTCTTCTATTGGAAACGAGAGCAGATTGCAGCAAGTCATGCAGGTGTATTTGGATCAGGAGGCTGGATCCAGTGTGGCATTATGGGGGATTTGTGCAGAATTAGGATTATTATCTGAAAGAAGTGAAATGTTCGGTAACAACTGAGCAGCTACAGCAGCAAGAGAGAATACCAAGTGAGAGGGAGGCTGCCGAGCCAGGGCTGGCAGAGAAGTCATCACCATACATTTATCTGTGCAGGAAAAAAAGATGGTGCATGCTAAACTTTAAAGCAATAAATTAATTCAACTTTCATCCAGTATCAAAGAGATTAAAGAATTCAGTTTTACTTTGACGATAAAAGGCACACACACACACACATGCATGGACACACACACACACACACACATTGAGATTTGCTTTTAACTTAATGTTTGTGTGTTTACCCCAACTTTTTCGTTTCCTAATGAAGATATACACACACACACACACAAACACACACAAATACCTTCACTCTGCAAAAGGTTCACTGGAATAAATATTTGATTTTGTAACGTGACAAAAAAAAGTGATAAAGTTTGACTGATAAAACAAAAAAACGATGAGCGATGATCATTAAACACATACATATAAAACATTATAAAGACGTTTACTATTTCATTGAAGACTTTATACCCCCTTATTTAGTCCATTCACACTTTATCAGAAGTGTGGCAAACGTATGCTTATTCTCATATGATTACATGTTATATCATTATTCACATGCTTGTAAAACAGGTAT